>NW_007113863.1:53629-74087 GCF_000164805.1 Carlito syrichta | reverse complement strand
CCCGCTCGCCCCCCGCCCACCCCCGCAGGCACCTCCAGCCCCCGGTACACCACACGGTTGGTGCTGGGGGGCACGCTGATGGGCTGCTCCCCCTCCAGCTCCACTGCAAACTTGGCGTTGAACCGGAAGAAGTCGATGAGCTCGGCCGCTGCGTCGATCTCTGCCTGGATCACTGTCTTACCCTGAGGGGCAGGCAGTGGGGTCAAGGTCAGGGGTGGCGGGACCGCCCATCGGCACAGAGTCAGGCCCCAGGCAGGACCTGAAGCTTCTGAGGGCCGACGGCCATGCAAGGGTCTGGGGAGGGAAAGGCCCCATGCTCACCGCCTGGCACCCTCCTGAGCCTCCTGCAGGCCAGGCAGCTCCCGGCGCCATCCTGGTGCCAGGCAGCTCTGGCAACCTATTGAGCCACCTGTAGTAGGTCTATCTAGAGATCTACCTGGGATCTGTCCTCAGACCAGACGCAGGATCAGAGCCTTCCAGGCCAAAGGGCGCATCCATGTGGGGGGTGGGGCCGGCTGCTGGGAAACTGGGACAGACCCTGTGTGTGGCGCCACGGGCTCCTCCCCGGGACAGACACAGCGCGAAGGTCTGGGCCCAGCACCAGGAGGCCAATGCCGCCCCTAAATGGTCTGTTCTCCCTAATGGCAAGTGTGAGCCACAGGAAAAGGGCTCTGGGTAGCAAGAATGAGGATGCCCGGCCCGGGTGGCCCTGGTTGGTACCCAAGGCCATGGGCAGATGCACCCCCTACAGACACTGAGCTAAGGCGTGATTCCTCCCTAGAAGCTCAGTGTTAGGCCAAATAAAGAGGGGACCTAACCTGGCCTGAGAGAAAGAGAGACAGACAGACAGAGACAAAGAGAGACAGACAGAGAGAGAGAGAGAGGAAAGAGGAGAAAAAGACAGAAATAGAGGGGAGAGAGAGGAGAGAGATGAGAGACAGAGACAGAGAGACAGAGAAGAGAAAGACAGAGAGAGAGACAGAGGAGAGAGCAGAAAGACAAATAGAGACAGAGAGAGAGAGAAAGAGAGAAAGGAGAAAGGAAAGAGAGACAGAGGGAGGAGAGAGAGAAAGGAGAGAGAGACAGGCAGAGGCAGACAGAGAGAGAGAAAGAGAGAGGAGAGACAGAGAGACAGGAAAAAGGAGAGAAAGACAGGGAGAGAGACAGAGAGGAGAGAGGGAGACAGAGAGAGGAGAGAGAGGAAGGACAGAGGAGAGACAGGCAAACACACACAGAGAGAGACAGAGAGAGAGAAGAAAGGAGAGAAAAGCAGAGAAAGCAAGACAGAGAAAGGAAAGACACAGGCAGACAGACAGACATACAGACACACACACACACACACACACACAAAGAGAAAGGAGGAAAAGACACAGAGAGGAGACAGGCAGACACACACACACACACACACACACAGAGAGAGAGAGAGATAGGAGAGAGGAAACACAGAGAAAGAGAGCAGAGACAGAGAGAGGAGAGAAAGACAGAGACAGTAAGAAGCAGACATACACACACAGAGAGAGAAAGAGAGTGAGGAGAAAAGGAGAAGAGAGACACAGAGGAGACAGAGACAGAGAGAGGAGGGAGAGAGACAGTAAGAAGAGACAAAGAAAAAAGAGAAGAGAAATACAGAGAGAGGGGAGACAGAGATAGAGAAAGAGAGGGGAGAGAGAGACAGACATAATAGGAGATAGAGGAGAGACAGAAAGAGAGGAGATAGACAAAGAAAGATGGAGCCGGGCTCGGTGGCTCAGCCTGTAATGCCACGCTTTGGGAGGCCAAGGTGAGTGGACTGCCTGAGCCTGCAGTTTCGAGACCCGCCTGGGCAACTTGGCGAGACCTCATCTCTACAATAAATCAAAAAACTAGCTGGGTGTGGTAGCACGTGCCTATAGTTCCAGCTACTTGGAGGGCTGAGGCAGAAGGATCGCCAGAGCCCAGCAGGTCGAGGCTGCAGTGGCTGGGAGCAGCCACTGCACTCCAGTCTGGGCGACAGAGTGAGACTCCGACTCAAAAAAAAAGAAAGAAAGAAAGGAAAGATGGAGAGACAGAGAGAAAAAGAGAGAAGAGAGACCGAAAGACAAAGAGAGAAGATAGAGAGAGGAGGAGAAAGACAGAGAAAAGAGGAGAGAAAAAGGCAGAGAGTAAAGGGAGAGAGAAACAGAGAGGGAGGGTAGAAACAGAGTGGAGAGAGAGAAAAAGAGACTCTCCCACCAATATGTGGCTCCCCAGGAACACCTGGAGCCAGACCCCCTCCCAGCACCGACCAGGGTGAGAGCTGTCATACCAGCTCTAGAACAGCAGAGGGGGCCCCCGCCCTAGAGACGGTGAGCAGGCAGCAGCCCATGCTTGACCCCAAAAAGCAGCCAGGGTTTTGGCTTCTGATTTACCCTTTGGAAATCCAGGTTACTGGCAGGGGAGGCTCGGTTTCTACAGAGGGTGAGATGAACCTTTTCTCCCTCGGCCCCTGCCCCAGAACATCCTGCCCGCCAGAGCTGCTCCTTGAGCAAGAAGCATCCCCATACCTTTTTCCTGAAGTTTGCTAGGACTCCCTGAAGGCATCCTGTGAAGCCCAGAAAAACACTGAGAACATCAGGACATGACCACAATGTCCAGAAAGATTACAAAGGGGCAACAAATACGTGGGAACTCAAGATACCCCACGTGATCTGAGCTGTAACTGGCCAGGGACCATTACGCTGGGAGAACAGAGGGTGGAGAAGGTTCAAGAAGCTTCAAGGAGGAGAGGTGACGCCTGGGCTGTACCAGGAGGTGAGAGTTCACTAGGCAGAGAAGACAGACTGGCATTCCAGGCAGGGGACACCGTAGGCAGAGGTGGAGAGGACACCGGCCAAGTCCAGGGAGTCGCGCTAAGTCCTAACTGGCTACAACACGGGCAGAATGGCCAGGCAGGGGAGGGCAGCCGGCGAGCTGGACAGACAGAAGGACCCAGGTATGGGACGTAGGGCTTGGGACTTGCCTCTCAGTGATGGAGAGGTCTGGGTGGCTCCTAAGCCAGGAGTGGCCCGAAAGACCACCCTAAGGGCGGCGGGGGTCTGACCAAGCCAGAGGCAGGGAGAGAACAGGACAAAGGCTCAGGAGCGAGGACTGAAGAGATGGAGCGATGGGCGTGTCCATGGCAGGACCTGTGGCTCAGCACTGTCTGCTCGTCTGGTAACGTATGCCTTTCCATCCCTCAAGGACATCTCTGGATCTGGCACCAGAAGCTGCCCCACGGACGTCTGCTGACAGGGGTGTGCCCCCACCCCGCTCCGCCCCACAGCCACGCACCTGTCCCAGCATGGTCTTGGCGAGAATCTCGGCTCTGCGCGGCCCGCTCAGCATGTCTGCTGCCCTCAGGAAGATCTGAGCCCGGTCTGCAACAGGCCGCAGGTCCCACTCCTTCCTGGCGGCCAAGGCGGCCTCGATGGCTTTGTTGAGCAGGCCCTAGCAAGAGAGGAGGAGGTGGGGGCTGCCTCCTGCAGCGGGAAGGGCCTGGGGAGTGAGCGAGGGAATCCCAAAAGCCATGTCCCCACAGTCCGTCCCCCCCCCGCATCCCCACGGATACAGATGCCATGTCCCGTGGCTGGCTGGGCTGCCCGGATTCAGAGCCTGTCCTGCTGCCAATCCAAAGTGTTAAGGACCCCAGGCTGGTCAGCAAGCCAAGGCCCTGGCGCTGAGTCCTGCTGCCATTAGACCGACTCCGCTTTCTCGCATGGTTCCTTCTTGGGAACTGGCGCCTCGGAACCCACCGTCAGAGCCCTGAGGTCGGGCCACAGCCTGGGCTACACACACACCTGTCGGGGGCTTCCCAGACACAGACCACCTCATCCTCACAACCCTGCTCTAGACCCCATGGCCCCATCCCCCCTGCTGGCCTCCCCAGTGCCAATTCCCTGCCTTTCCATCTATGGTGTCTCCAACTGCTCTGACTCAAGCTTCCAGAATCTGCCTCCTCCCCAAACCAAGGCTGCCCCACCGCAATGGGCATGTCTGGGAGTTTGGCGCCAGCCGGCCCTTGCATGCCTGACCCTGCCAAAGTCACCACCCAAGGCTTCCCTCATGCCAGCCGCCCTCCCCTGACCCCCATGGCCAAAGCAGAAAGCAGAGGCGCATGCCCCCTCCCATATCAGCAGCTGGCAGGGCCCAGCAGGGGCAGTGAGCCCACCCCAGGGTCGCCAGGACTCACTCACCTTGTCTGCATAACAGAACTTGGCTACCTTGTGTCCGTGGTTGAAGGGCTGAAAGGAGACAGAGGGAGGTCACTGCCCAGGAGGGAAGTGCCAGGAGGGCGTGAAGTGGCTCCGGACTTGCTTCCCAGGAAAGTCCTGGGCGCACCTCCTCTCT
The DNA here is from genome assembly GCF_000164805.1 of Carlito syrichta. Taxonomy (NCBI): domain Eukaryota; kingdom Metazoa; phylum Chordata; class Mammalia; order Primates; family Tarsiidae; genus Carlito; species Carlito syrichta. The sequence goes on along the minus strand of NW_007113863.1, from coordinate 69,743 downwards.
CCCCTCGCTCCCCATGAAGGCTTCTCTGGCCGGCCCTCCCCCATCCCCCCCTCTTCAGCATCCTGGAGCACCTGCCACACAACAAACAAGACATGGTTCCAGCTCTGGGAGGTTCACGGTCCAGGAGAAAGGCCCAGGTCACTGGGCCTTTCAGGAAAAGCATGAATTTTTCTTTTTTGAGTCAGGGTCTCACCCTGTTGCCTAGGTTGGAGTGCAGTGGCACGATCACAGCCACTGCAGTCTCAACCTGCTGGATTCAGGCGATCCTTCCGCCTCAGCCTCCCGAGTAGTGGGACTACAGGCACATGCCACCATACCCAGCTAATTGTTTTACTTATTGCAGAGATGAGGTCTCACCATGCTGCCCAGGCTGGTCTCAAACTCATGGGCTCAAGCTGTCCTCCTGCCTCAACTTCCTGAAGTGCTGAGATTATAGGCATGAGCCACCACACCCAGCCAAAAGTATGGATGTTTGTGGTCAGACAGACAGAGGGTAGAGGCCAGCTCTGCCCCCACTAGCAGAGGGGGCCCTGTGTAAGCTCACTTCCCTCTCCAAGTCTCCTCATCTGGGAAATGTGGACTGTGCCCCCGTCCTCCTAGCATGGGAAGCAGGACCAGATGGGATCACGAGTGAAAATTCTTCCCAAGTCGGTCAGGGATGAGGCTGTAACTCAGTAATGTACGCTGTCACCAGGTGAGGCCCAAATTATGTGCCAAGTGTCGTGAAAAGCTCAGGACCTCTGCTATCCCTCAAGGTCATTATGAACAGGGCAACTGCTTCCTGAGTCCCTGTTTTTACCATCTCAACAGAAAGAGCCTCAACCAGCACTTAGAGGTGGCCCCCAACAGTGTTGAACGACCAAAATGGCAGGGAGAAACTTCACTTCTTTCCCCACCAGGGCAGGCAATAGTTATGCCAGAATTGTCAACACTTTTGCCAGTTCTCAGTCTTCTGGTGGGCTGTGTAGAGCCTTCCTAACACATGGCCACTGGTCACATTGCTTTTTTTTTTTTGAGTTGGAGTCTCACTCTGTCACCCAGACTGGAGTGCAGTGGCTGCTCCCAGCCACCGCAAACTCGACCTGCTGGGCTCTGGCAATCCTTCCGCCTCAGCCTTCCAAGTAGCTAGGACTACAGGCACACGCTACCATGCCCGGCTGATTTTTTTATTTATTGTAGAGATGAGGTCTCACCAAATTGTCCAGGCGGGTCTCGAACCCGCAGGCTCAAGCAATTCACTCACCTCAGCCTCCCAAGGTGCGGGATTGCAGGCTGAGCCACTGAGACCGGCTACTGGTCACATTTCATGCAGCCAGTGGCTGCAGCAATGGACAATGCAGATAAGCAGTGTTTACTCGTCACTGCAGAAAATTCCATTGCCTAGCACTGGTCTAGGTTTGAATAGAAGGTGGCCTTTTCCCTCCATTTTAGACCCTTGCCACGGCCACCCTGTATCCTGCCCACAGCTGAGACAGGCCTGTGAGACTTAGGGGCCGAGAAGGTGCCTGGGACCCAGGGCCCTCACACTGAGCACGTCCCAGTGAACTGGAGATAGCGTCAGTATGCCCCAGCACACACAGACCCTGCCCACACACTCACTCACCACTACCCCAAACATCTGGCGCTACAACAATCACCACACGGTCAAACCCCCTGGCCAGGCCAGCGAGGCAACCCGGGAGATGAAAATCAGTAGTGTCCACCCAGAAGACTGTCAAAATCTCAGAGTCTCACTGCTGGAAAAATCCTGACCACCACAGTGGCCTCAGAGGCCTGGGAGCCGCAGGCAAGGGCAGGTTCTGAGCAGCTACAGGGACACTGGGAGCAGAGCTGTGGTAGTCGCTCTCAGTGAGCAACCACCACACACCAGGCACAGACCCAGGGTGCCACGTGAACTGTAGGCCCCAGACCATGTTCGATGGCCCCAGGTCATGGATCTGCTGGTCCTGACCAAGAACAGGGACTCCAGAACACCCCAGTGACGACTCCTGCCCCAGGCTGTCCTGGGAACTCTCAGAGTAGGGCCCTGGACCCTCCCATCAGCTGCCCCTCCCCCAAACACGCCTGCCCAGGGTTCCCTTAGGACAAAGCCAGAACGCGCTTGCCCTGCCTGCAAAGGGCCAGACCTGCACTCCCCCAGATCAAAGACCCAGGGGTCTCCTGGCACAGCTACAACGGGTGCCCTGGCCTGGGCAGGGGGTTTCTGAGGTCAATGCCACCTGAGCAGCATGGGGCTGGGGCCCGGCTCCCCACCAAAAGCTTCCAGACCCCCTTGTGGAAGAATCCACCAGGAACACCAGAAGCTGCCGGGTGAACTCCTCAGGGTCTTTCTTGCCGGGAGACAGGACCCCGTTCAGGGTCGGGCACAGAGTGGGCACAGCCCTCTGCTTTAGAAGTTTTGCTAGTCCATAGAGTTCAAAATCTGGGAAGGCACCCCAAAGCCCCTGAGGTCAGAGTCTGCACATGAGGTGCTCACGAGTTTCAGACAGGCAGGTCGCAGGTCCAAGGGAGGCCGTGGGTCCAGGGAGGACGTACCGACACCTGGTACTGCACATCTGCCGTCCACACCTCCTCATCCCCCACCACGCACGGGATGGCTTCTGTCTGGCCCTTCAGGTCCCGCAAGGCCTGGGGAGAGGGGGGCGAGAGAGAGAATGGGCATGTCCTTTCTCCTTTCCTCCCACCCAAGACCCCGACGCAGTCAGCAGATGCTCAGACAGGAACACAAATGAGAGAGGGCCTAGGCGGGCATGTGGCCACCAGAGAATGCACGTTCCCCTCAGGGGGCAACAGGACTCAGCTCTGGCCCTTGTCACCCTCTGAAGGTGACCCAAGTGTTATCCATCACACAAAGATAAAATACCGCATCTGAAATTTATATGAAATCTCACAATTTTTAAAATACTGTCAATTAACTGAAAAATGTTTTTAAAAATAAAACATGTGGGCTTATGACCTCTGACCTGGCCTGGGAAGCCCTGAAGTGGTCCTGGCTGCTACCCTGCTGTTCCAGCTCCTCCCACCCTCCAGACCCACTGCCCTCCCTGGGCCTGGGGATCCCCCCACAAAGCTAGAAGCAAGGACAGGAGTGGGTGACAGCTGTAGGCATGAGACATCTAGAAGTGCCGGGGGCTGCCTTGGCCTCATGCCCTGCACCCATGGGGTGCCTCCACCCCCAGTTACCTTCTGCAGTGCCTCTCGCTCGGGGCTGCCTGGTGTGAATGCCAAGACCGGCTCATTGGCCACCTTCAGGGAGGAGGTGTGCTTCCACTGCAGCCTGGAAACAGAGGCAGACAGGCCAGAGTGACCACCACCCTCCACCCCCAGCCCCTCCATCTCCAACAGGAGCTCCTAGCTTGGCCCAGATCCCAAAATTCAAAGCAACTAAAGGGCTGAGGACAAAAGCTGACCTTGGGGTCCAAAGCCCAAAGTGCTGGTCCCAGTCCTGTCACTTGTGTGTCGTCAGGCCTGTGACCCACCTCCTCTGAGACTGTTTCTACATCTTTTATGTGAGAATAACCACACCAAGCTCACAGGGCTGTTTGGAGTTTACACACATGATGCAAAACCATGGTGAAGTGCTCTGCACACACTGAGGGTGTCCCTCCCTTTCTGTCCTCACAATGCCGCCTTTCTCCCACAAAGATCCAGTTCTTCCCCCTATAAGCTAAAAAGGCCGCATGTCCCAGAGCTGAGTCTCCTCAGAACACAGCCTGGCTGAGAGGCCCTTGGCACAGACAGCTGGGAGCTCCAGTGGGCAAGAAAGTCCAAGACATGGACTATGAACTTGGAGGACCCTGGCCCTGAGCTCGGTGCACAGTGACAAGGAGGGCTGATCCAACTCCAAGATGCTGAGTTTCGAGAACTCCTCCCATCCAACATGGCTCTGGGTGGGCCTCACCGGCCGCCCCTTTAGACAAATGAGATCATTCAGGTCCCAAAAGGAAAATGATTGGTTCAAGTTCAAGATGAGGAGAAACCTGCATTTGAGTCTAGAAAAAACCAGATGTCCCCTCCTCTAGTGTCAACAGCCCCAGCCAGAAACCACCAGAACATGGCTGAAAGTGGACACCCCGGGGTCACTGGTTGTTACACACCATAGGGAACCACCACACATCTATTTGAAAGGACAAAAGACCAAGATGGAGCTGAAATAGCCAAAGAGCAGCCATTTTATTTTATGTATGTATGTATTTTTTTTTAATGAGTTGGAATCTCACTCTGTTGTCCAGGCTGGAGTGCAGCAGCACACTCACAGCCACTGCAGCCTCAACCTGCTGGGCTCAGGTGATCCTTCCACCTCAGCCCTCCAAGTAGCTGGAACTATAGGCATGTGCCACCACGCCTGGCTAATTTCTGATTTATTGTAGAGATGAGGTCTTGCCAAGTTGCCCAGGCTAGTCTCAAACCCATGGGCTCAGGCTATACTCTCACCTCAGTCTCCCAAAGTGCTGGGATTATAGGTGTGAGCAATCACACCTGATCAAGAACAGCCATTTTAACATTGATTAACTTTGTTATCTTTTTCTAGCAGTTCACTTTAACTTACTCTCTAACCAATAGCCAAGGACAGAACTGGTTTCCCAGAGGTAGTTATTGATAATTGTCTTGCAACGCCCCAGGTACTGATTCCTTTGCTATTCCAAGTATTTGTCTTTTAGCCATAAAGATCCAAGATGACCTAATCTATTATGATCAGCCCTTCATGACCTATGTGACACAAACAGACCCCATAACCATGGCAACAGTTATGTGACTAACCCACCATCCGCCTGCCATCTATCACCTTCATGTCAGTACCTGTGCTTACCTGCCCCTTCAGGATGAAGTGAAACAGATCACCACCCAATCACCTTAACAACCTGCCCCATCAAAGGAAAGGTTTAAAAAGCATGCAACCTAGCCAGGTGTGGTGGTGTGTGCCTGTAGTTCCAGCTACTCGGAAGGCTGAGGCAGAAGGATCACCTGAGCCCAGCAAGTCAAGGCTGCGGTGGCCATGAGCGTTCCACTGCACTCCAGGCTGAACAACAGAGTGAGACTCCAACTCAAAAAAATAAATACATGAATAAAAGCATGCAACCTCAAGCAGCCATGACCATGCTTTTGTTTTGCTAAGCTTTGGTCCCCTCCCCTACCTTGGGGAAGTGAATCTTAATCTTTCTCTCTCTCTCTCTCTCTCTCATTTACTTTCTAAATAAACTATATTTTCCAATCTAATTTCTGTGCAATTCTTTGCATTTTATCCACAGCACTGGCTCAGCACACTGGCCCACTGACCTGACAATTCTTCCAGAACTAACATTGCTAAAAAGCCAGTTACAGGATGTGGGCTTTGATCAGTGGTATGGGGAGGGTTTTGGAAGCAGGGGTTTGCTCCAGAGTAGATGCTGACAGAAAGTAGGAGAGACTCTGACTGAGTAAAAAGGAGCAGTCTCACATTAGCAAGAGGATGTGTCTAGGATTTTGCGGGTGGCACATGACCTTGTTTTTGTCTGTGCTTGGACAGAATGTTGAAGGGGCCTCCTTGTGTCTTGTCCCAGCAAGGCCTCAGTGGGGTCAGCGGGCGGTGTCCTGGGAGCCTGATTACGCCCCACAGGAGCACAGACTGGCCTGGCTGTGAGTGTCGAGGCCAGCCCAGGGGGCCCGGAGTCGGGATACAAAACTGAGGGCCATTTGGGCAGGCCCGAGGTTCATCTACAGGTCGACCGAGGCCCCACTGCGTCACTAATGCTGTCCTAGACCTGGTTGTCTAGTCTCATCCAATAAATCAGCTGCCATCTCTCGTGGCCAATCAAAGACAAGAAGCAGAAACTGAGAGAAATGCTGAATCTGATACCATGGAATCAGGGAGTGAGTCAGTACAGTACCCCCAAAAAAACTCACTTCCTGCAGTGCAACATACTCAGAATTTATACTCCACAGCCCCTCACCCGCCCCCAAGGCTACATTAACAAAGGGGGGTCTCAAGACCTCCTACTCCCCCCACCAACCCCAGACTGAATTTATAAGGCCTATGGGCGGTTTCTGGTATGACCCAAGATCTAATCACGCTGATAGTTTTTTAAGGGGGGGATGGAAAGTTACAACAATCAAAGAAGCTACCTTGGTACCTTTAGATAAACAACTTCAAATCAAACATGAGAGATAGAAGATACCCCTGCTCTCAGAGCTGTGGTCCTTAATACTAGCAACACAGCAGTGACCGAGGCAGAGAGGCCTCTGCACGCAGGTGACCTCCAGTACAGGCCATGGCCAGGAAATGAGCACGATAATGACAAAGCATGACTGTGATGGGGAGTGAATAAGGGGAAGAGTGGTCTGGAAGGGCCTCTGGGAGGAGGAGACCTCTGACCAAGACCCAAAGGCAGTCTGAGAGGTACTGGGAGCCGGGCATGGTGGCTCATGCCTGTAATCCCAGCACCTTGGGAGGCCAAGGCAAAAGGACTGTCTGAGCCCACTGGTTCGAGACCAGCCTGGACAACATGGTGAGACCTCATCTCTACAATAAATCAAAAACAAATTAGCAGGGCATGGTGGCGCATGCCTGTAACTCCAGCTACTTGGAAAGCAGAAGTGGAAGGATCACCTGAACCCAGCAGGTCAAGGCTGCAGTGGCCGTGAGCGTGCCACTGCACTCCAGCCCGGGTGATGGAGTGAGACTCCAACTTAAAAAAAGAGAGAGAGTTGCTAGGAAGAGCATCCTAGGAGAGAGAAGGGTAGGGAGTGTTTGGTGGTGGAGGCGGAGGGAGAGGCAGGGGCAGCAGTTATGGGAGATCCTGGGGGCAAAATGAGCACATGGGACCTTCCTCACCCCTCCCCCACCTCCACCTCCACCTGGGCAAACAGCTCCAGGCTCTGTCCCCTCCACCCCGCCACCCCTTCCCCCACCCTTCCCCCAACCAAAGGGAGAGAAGTGAGACAAGGACAGGCCTGGGCTCCAGTCTAGCTCTGTCCCCCACGAGCCGAGTGACCTTGGACAAGTCACCTGTCTCGGAGCGGGTTTCCCTGTGTAAGAGGCGGCTGCCATCCCATGAGGTCCCTATGGAGATCTGATGACAAGGCAAAGCTCCAAAGGTGCCCAATAAATTAAAATCCACACCGCCTCCTTCCCCCTAGTGTCAGGGGGAGGTGTTCGCAGTCAGCATCCCTCGGGAAGAAGGAGGCAGCGTCTGTCCCCCGGGCCATCTGGAAGGTTCCAGTGGGACCTGAACAGAGTTGCTCACCGCGCATTCCAGCCTAGCTCTGGACCTCCACCACACACACCAAAAGTGCAAAGTCAGATATTGCCAGCTTCTCTGTAAGCCGAGAGGAGTCTGAGTCTGTCCCAACCCCTCTAGAGAGCCCAGTTCTCCATGGACAGGCTTGGGAAGTGACAGATCTGGGACCAAAGCTCATACCTGCTCTGTGACCTCAGCACATGACTACCAACTCTGAGAGCCTCAGTTTCCTCACCTGGAAAATGGGGATGATACTATTGAAAAAAGAAGAGCTCTGAGTGGCCAGAGCTATGCGAGTTGTGCAAAATGTACCAGGCCCAGAGAGACATGAGCATGGAGTTCAGGCAAGCCCTTTGCACCCACGGCCAGCAACGCCTGTTTAATTAAAGGCATTACAGCCGGGCTCGGTGGCTCAGCCTGTAATCCCGCGCCTTTGGGAGGCTGAGGTGAGTGGATTGCCTGAGCCCGTGGGTTCGAGACCCGCCTGGGCAGCGAGACCTCATCTCTACAATAAATCAAAAATTAGCCGGGCGTTCCAGCTACTTGGAAGGCTGAGGTGGAAGGATCACCGGAGCCCAGCGGGTCGAGGCTGCAGTGGCCGGGAGCAGCCACTGCACTCCAGTCTGGGCGACAGAGTGAGACTCCAACTCAAAAAAAAAAAAAAAATTAAAGGCATTTCGTTCCTGCCTCATCCATTAACTTCATGTTCTGGAATCGGTGACACAAACAACAGTGTGTAGCCGATCAGTAGCTCATGCTATTTTAATGTACATTTCTGGTAAACAACCTGGCAAACAACAGAGCAACTGGATCTAAGATCCTGGGTGGCTGTCCTCAAGCTCTGAACTGGAATAAATTCTATACGATCGTGTTTTCTGAATCTCATTATTTAAGGTTGGCACGATGTCTCTTGCAGGGTCACCAGGAGGGTAAAAGTGCTGGCCTTTCCTCCCACCCTGCTCTTGGGCCTTCCTAAGAAAACCACAAAGGGACTTCTAAATGGTATTCCACTAGGCCAGGCTTTCAAACACAAGCTGGCTCCCAGATGCCCCCAAGGATCACACTCTGAGGGGCTGGCCCAGGCGTTCCACAGCTACTGGTAGAATTAACTGAGTGACACGTTCTACCCCCTGCTTCAAATGCAGGGTCCCCCGGCTCTCCTCTCCCTGCTCCTCCTAGAAATGTCAAACATAGAAACCTGCAGGCCTCCCTCCACCTTCCACGGACAGAGGTCCACTGTGACCTCAGGATCACATGCCCCCATGGTTTTCTTTGTGCCCAGAAGTCTCCAGGCCCTGTCCCAGCTGTACTTTAGTCATTCAGAGGAACAGAGATGAGTTCGAAGTTCAGCCTGAGGAGCCAAAAATAACCCAGGGACTCCCGTCAAACTTTTTTTTTGTGCACTCATGGACCTTTTTGGATAACATAAGCACCCTTCCACTGGCTCAGGTGGAGGCAGAGGCGAATCACTCCCAGGACTTGGGGCCTCTGGGTGACTTTGGGGGGACCTTCCAGGCAGGATGGCATTCCTTGTTCATCCATGCAGCCAGCACACATTTATTCCACATGGCAAGATGGAAGTTACAAAGGTTATGTACCATGTCACCTTCTGTGACAGGAGAAGCCAGGGCTGCACAGAGCTGTGGGCCACTGTGCAACCTCAGAAATCCACAGAGGAAAAAGCTGAGGGGTGGGAGGCAGGGGCCAGGCTCCCAGGTTATCCCCTCAACCTCCACCATGTCCAAGGTGCCTGGCCCAAGGCACTGTTCACTGTCACCTGGACAAGCACAATGCCTGGCTTGGTGCAGTATCCAAAGCACTCAAGTCTACACCACAACCAAGGCTAACAGGAAGGTCCGATTGTCAGAGAGGTGGGGAGCTCAGCTCCCAGCACCTCAGTGGCTTCTCACTTCTGAGATAAAGACTCAGAATCCAGGCCACGCCTATAATCCCAGTACTTTGGGATGGCCGAGGTGAGAGGATTGCCTGAGCCCACGGGTTTGAGACCTGGCCAGGGCAACTTGGAGAGACCTCATTTCTACAATAAATCAAAAAATTAGCCAGGTGTGGTGGCATGTGCCTGTAATTCCAGCTACTTGGAAGGCTGAGGCAGAAGGATCACCTGAGCCAGCAGGTCAAGGCTGTGGTGGCCGTGAGCATGTCACTGCACTCCAACATGGGCGACGGAGTGAGATCCCAACTCAAAAAAAAAGACTCAGAGTCCTTACTGAGGCCTCCAGACTTATTCCCCATCTGGCCATGTACTGCAGTCCAACCACCCTGGTCTTTCCTGGGGCCCTCTCTGCTTGGGACGTCCTCCCTGGGGCTGACTTCACACAGCCCAGGTGCAGTTCCTGAGGCAGGGTAGCTAGTACAGATTAGACACAGAAGGATACATTTCTTGTAGGCAGCAAGTTTTAGAAAGCGTCCAGCCATCTTGTAGGCAGGCTGAACCGCCCTGCAGGCTGGAATGTGAATTCAGTGTGGACTCCCAGCCCACCCCATCCCCTCAGCTCACCAAAGGAAAACTCAAGCAAAAAGCCATAGAAACGATAATAAGACCCCTTTAGTTCTTGGGTATTGAGAAGTCTGGCAAGTCTTCCTGGAAAAGATCACCCTCCTTCCATCAGAGGCAGAGAGATGGGACAGATAGCCCTGCGTACTCATTAACATCACTAAATAGATATATCAGGTCTACTGTAAAAAGCAAATAGCAGTTTTCTTTTGCCCATGACAACTCTGACATGTCTATCTTTCCTCTTCTTTCTCTAATAAACTTTGTTTTAAAACTTTGCTGGGCCACTCTAAAATTTATTTTAGGGTTGAGTTGAAGACCCCATGATTTATACGCCAGACCCGGCATCAGTTCCTAGAGGATCAACTCACAGCCCTCTACTTTTCTTTTCTTTCTTTTTTTTTTGAGTCGGCGTTTCACTCTGCGCCTGAGCTGGAGTGCAGTGGCTGCTCATGGCCACTGCAGCCTCGACTGCTGGGCTCAGGCAATCCTTCCACCTCAGCCTTCCAAGTAGCTGGAACTACAGGTGTGCGCCACCATGCCCAGTTAATTTTTTCATTTATTGTAGAGATGAGGTCTCACAATGTTGCCCAGGCTGGTCTCAAACCTGCAGGCTCTGACAAGCCTCTCGCCTCAGCCTCCCGAAGTGCTGGGATTACAGGCATGACCCACAGCACCCAGCCTGCCCTCTACTTTTCTAGGAGCACCAGTGACAACCCTATTGCAGAGCTCTGACTGTCTGTGCTCCCACCAGGCCAGACTCCACACGGCCAGCCATATCCATTCCATTCCTGAGCCTAACATACTGCCCACCCACGGTAGGTTCTTGAGAAATACCTCTGAAAGCAATCAACACACAAGTGGTGTCAGAGCCGACACAGGGCCCCCAGGACTGGACTCCAAGGACAGTGGTCTTCAGTTAATACCTGGGGCTGGACACAGGACCCTTGGTTTCCCCAGCAGCTAGAACGAGGGGTGGCCAAGACCAAGGGAGAAATAGAAAGGAAATTCCCTTGATTCTTTCAGCCTCCAGGCTTTCCCAGCTGTTATCTGGGGCCTGATAAAGCTAATCTCCCTTATCACTGAGATTAGGGCAGCAGAGAAATTGCAGGCCCAGGGTGGGGCCAGGAGGAGAAGGCCCCAAGCCCAGATGAGCTACTTCAGTTCTGACCTATCGCTGCCCAGCAGACATCAAGGAGCATTGATTTACCACACGCCAAAACTAAACTAAATGAGACACAGGATTGGGCTCCCTGAATCCACCCTACAAATGTGTGAGCGAGCTATGCAGGCTGAGCACCCCTGAGCTGAAAATCCCAAACCAGAAATGCTCCAAGATCTGAGAGCTTTTGAGCACCAACAGGATGCTCAAAGGAAACACTCACTGGAGCGTTTTGCATTTTAGAATATCTCAGATTCCAAAATCTGAAATCGGAAACACTTCTGGTGCCAAGGATTTTGGGTCAGGGATAGTCAACCTGTAGTATGACCTTGATTTCATGGATAAGGTTCAGAGAGATTCATTACTCACTCCCCACTCAGGGTCACGGTTCACAGCAGGATTTGAGCAGGCGCTCCTCACATAGGAGACCCAACTACAGCGAAGCACTTGGGACATCTCAGAGTCCCACAGTGGGATGGGCTGATGGAGCGGGTGTCTCCTCCTCACCTCACAGCCAGAACCACCTCCTTCCCCACTGGAGGAAACAAGCAGCCTGAGATGGCAGTGACTTGCCCAAGGTCCCGTGGCTGTCCACTGGCACTGCAGGTCGGCCCAGGGGTCATTCCACTCCACACCATGGCCTTTTGCCAAGAAAGGAGAGCTTTGCAGGGTAAGGAGCCCCCAAGAAGGACAGGAGTCTCCCCCAACCCCTGGGGTGAGCAGGGGCAACCCCAACACAAGGGGTTTTGCAGTCAGGGCAATTAACCAGAATAAAAGGGACCAAGGACATCAAGTTCCATACCTCCCACCCTGCCACCATCTTTGCACTGCTGGGACCCTCTTGTCTTGATGTTCCTGATCCAGGATGATCACTCAACCAGAGGTCCTCAAACTTTTAAAACAGGGGGCCAGTTCACTGACCCTCAGACCGTTGGAGGGGTGGACTATAGTTTAACAAAAAAAACTATGAACAAATTCCTTTTTTTTTTTTTTTAAACTATAGTCCGCTCCTCCAATGGTCTGAGGGACAGTGAACTGGCCCCCTGTTTTAAAAGTTTGAGGATCCCTGCTCAAGGCAGTTCCTCGGTGGGAGAAGTGGATCATAATTCGCAGCAACGCTTAGTGAGTATTCCAGGTGCCAGGCACTCTTCAAGTGCTTTTCAGGTATGACATCAGGTAATCCCCAAGACAGCCCAATGAGGGGATCATCATCACTTTTATTTTCCACATGAGACAGTACAGAAAGGTTGAGTATCCAGTCTAGCACCACAGAGCTGTCAAGAGAAGGAGATAGGATCCAAGCCAACTCTGTGTTCTGGGCCATCACAGGAGCAACTGTCCAACACCAACTGTGTGTCAGGCTAGGCTTGGGACACAGGAAGGGGTGCCACTGCCAAATGCTGTCTCAGTGGGGGCTTTAGCAACGTTCAAAGTACTATGCTGGCCAGGTTCGGTGGCTCAGCCTGTAATCCCAGAGCTTTGGGAGGCAGAGGTAAGTGGATTGCCTGAGTCTACAGGTTTGAGACCTGCCTGGGCAACTTGGCGAGACCTCATCTCTACAATAAATCAAAAATTAGCTGGGCGTGGTAGCGTGCACCTGTAGTTCTAGCTACTTGGAAGGCTGAGATGGAAGGATCGCCGGAGCCCAGCAGGTCGAGGCGGCAATGGCCGGGAGCGGCCACTGCACTCCAGTCTGGGTGACCGAGTGAGACTCCGACTGAAAAAAAAAAAAAAAAAAGCAAAGTGCTATGCTAATTGTAGGTTCTATTTATTCTTCCACACTAGTACTTATAGAATGCCCCTGGTACCAGGGACCCAGCAAGCCAGTGGTCACATCATCGCCAGTCCCTGCAGCCCCCTGCCACCTGGCTCTTAACAAGATTATCCCCATTTTTCAAATGAGGACACTGAAGGTGCAAAAGAGAACTGCCTTGTCAAGGCCACAAAGTGCTACATGGCTGGATGGGGTCAGAGAGGTGGCTGGCAGGGGGATGTGCCAGGCCAAAGGCACTGCCCAGCCACTGACTACAGAAGCTCAAGAGCAGAGTATGTCCAGGATAAGCAGGAAGTGCCAGCCCCCTGCCCAGGGCAACCTGTGCCCACCCAAGGGCCAGGTAGGCTGGGAAAAGCATTAGGTGGTTTTGATATTTTGAAAACTGAACAGGCAGGTGGACTGGCAGGAGTCCAAAATCACCCAGGACCACTGAAGGGCACAGGATAGTGGCCAACTTCAGCCCACAAGACCCCTGCTGTCATCTCTGGGTCTGGCACGAGGGCAAGTTAGGGACAGAAATGACTGTAAGTCTACTATGTGCCAGGACTAGATCATTGATTTATTAAATTTACATCCTAATCTGTATCCTGGCTGTTTCCAAAGAGAATTTGTCCAGATATATAACCAAGGGCACTGATGATAAAGTTGACAGAGAAAGGGAGAGGAAGTCAAGGTCAAAGGAGAAAGAACGCAGTCCACTGGGAGGCCTGGTGTCCACTAGCTTGAGGGCTTGGATAAGTTTTTCTTAATTTCCATTGGCCTCAGTTGTTTAATCTGTGAAATGGGGATAGTAACACCTACATCACAGGTTGCTAAGGAGCTATGTACAATAATCCACATAAAAAGCAAATGGTAGTAATTGTCATCAGTCACCATCCCTGGGCCCATCCATAAAGGTCACGTGTTTGTGATGATTGTCCCAAGACTGGTGGTGATAAATGTCTACTGACAAGAAAGGGCTTACAGGGTGAGAATATGCACTCACCAATGCTTGCCAAGGGTTTACCAGGGCCAGACACAATTCTCAGTCCTAGGGACTTACAGTAAGGCAGACAAGTCTATGAAGGGAAAAATCAGGCCACAAAAAAGTATTTGCAGATGAGCCTGTTTTTGTTAGTTTTTTTTTTTTTGAAGCATATATATTCATGGAAAGGTACAAGGATATTAATCAAAATGTTGACAGTGGTTGCCTTGGTGTGCTGCAATTACAGGTGGCTTTTGTTTTCTTTTCTGCTTTATCTGTACTTTTTACAATGAACACATATTAAATAAATTTTTTTTAAATGCCATCAAGGGCATTTTTAAAAATTGTTTGAGATTCCTGGCACTCAAGGCAAAAAAGAAAACACTAGGAACACCACCCATACCCATCCCTCAAAAGAAGCTGTTTTTCTTAGCACTAGAACTTACACAATGTCGTTGAGAACACTAAATACCACAAAAAATGCCCCCAAACTATTTCTCCATAAACATGGACATGGCACACCCCGTAAGTGTGTCCTAAATGTTTTTCAAATAAGTGAACAAGCGACCAAACACCAAAGCTGTCCTCCTTGAGCAGTGGCTCTCAATCAGGGGTGATTTTGCCCCTCAGGTGACATCTGGCAATGCCTGGAGGAAAGGCCAGGAATGCCGCAGAACATTCTCCAATGCACAGGGTAGACCCCCCACAACAAAAAAAAGCCCAGCCCCAAAAGTTAATAGTGCTGAGGCTGAGGAATCCCTTCATGGCCTCCAGCCAGCTGCCCGTATGGAAGAGGTAACCTGAGCCAGGGAGCCTGAGCTTGCAAAATGCTCTCTCTCCCCTCTAAACTCAGGAGGCCTCATCACTAAGAGCAGGAATCTGGAGTTAGACCGACTGTAACTTTAGTCCTAATCCACCTTACCTGGTTTCCCATCTGTAAAACATGGATAGTACAGTGCTTGATGGCTTATTAATTATTGTTTTTATTGGTTTTTCTTTTAGAATATGGACTGCTTGGATATTAGAGGGTTTTTTTTTTAATATCTAACTTTTTCTTCCCCATTAAACTGAAAACTCCTCAGGCCCCACCCCCACGTAAGTTGCTTCAGTGTGTTTAGCAGTGCACCAGCTCACTCTAGGAACTCAGGACACAGTACACCTATGAGGTGGTCCCACCTCCCTGGAGTTTCCATCTGAGATCTGAGAGGGGTGGTCTCAGTACAGGGAGAGGCCTGCAGAGAGGATCTCATTAGGGGTATGACAATTGTGGACCCCAGTCTCAGCCTGGAAGAGGAGCCCTTCTGTCCCAGGTCCTCCTTCTCCTATCCCCTCCCCACCCACAGAACATACAGCAGTGTTGCAACTCACCCATGCTTAGGACAACCTCATGCCATCCCTTGGGGGCAGGGAAAGGGACATTGATTAACTCATAGCTCCACGCAGGAAGACACAGCCAGGAACAATCCTAAGGTCTAGGCCATGCAAACAGCACTCACATGGGAGGGGGTGGTGCTGCCCAGCTCTGAAAGGAAGGCAGAAACTAGAATCCTACACCACGAGCCTCTCAAGCGTAGGGTCTGTGTTCTGTCTCCCTCCCCCTCCTAACCCAGAGCAGAAGCGGCTCTGAGAACATTTGTCATTGGGTGGGCGAGGGTCCAGGCATTCAACTGCAGTACTGGAATTTGCAAGTCTGGGTTTGAAGGACAACCCCATCCCATAACTGCTCCTGCATTTCTTCGTTATTAGGAATAATATCTACCTCACAGGAGTGAGAAGTTTAAACAAAAGTAATAACGGTGATGGTGACAACAGTAATAACCGGGCATTGCCTACAGACCAGGCACTGTTCAGTGCACTCTCCGTGTATTAACTTGTTTTAATCCTGACGATAATAATACATGCCAAGTGCCTGGGGCAGCATTTGGCTCACTCTGAGCACCCATAAGTATGCCACCTACCAGGAGAAAGGAGTCCCTCTTTTCTGTCCAACATTTAATTTAGAGGCGGCGAGGCGGGAGGGAGGAACAGGAGAAGAGAAATCCCGTTAGAAGGAGAGGAGGGTGGGGGCGTCCGGGCCATCCCGGGGTGGTGGTCCTGAGTGCCAGACGAGAGTCGGGAGGCGAGAAGTGTGGGGTGCTAAAAACAGAGGCGCCCCTCGGGGGAAGCCAGCAAACGTCGACGATCCAGTATTAGGAGGGAGACGGTGGATGCGGAGGCTACTTTCGGAGCGTGGGACCCGGCAGGGCCCCGAGACCCCCACCTGATGGCAAGATTCGGGGAGGAGGCTCCCTTCGCGTTAGACAGGTGACTCCCTGCGGGAGACAGGCGGAGGGAACTAAGGGATCGTAGGGGAAGAAAGGCCTGGGCGGAGCTGCAGGGGAGCCCCTGTGGGATCCAGCGGGGACCGGAACGGCCTGGGGTCCGGTAGGGAGGGATGCGGCGCGGGGGGGCCCAGCGACTCCAAGGCTCCCGGGCCAGCAGG
>NW_007113863.1:31082-53609 GCF_000164805.1 Carlito syrichta | reverse complement strand
CCAGCAGGTGCGCGCTTGGCCGCCCCGGGCGGGTGCTCACTCACCCGACCCCCCTCCAGGGGCGGGTCAGCAGGGCGCGGCGGAGCGCGGACACGCGCGGCAGCATCTCGAGCTCGCGGCGGGCTTATGGGCGGGAGCGTCCTGCCTGGCGCTTC
The DNA here is from genome assembly GCF_000164805.1 of Carlito syrichta. Lineage (NCBI taxonomy): Eukaryota > Metazoa > Chordata > Mammalia > Primates > Tarsiidae > Carlito > Carlito syrichta. Next base: position 53,454 of record NW_007113863.1, on the reverse strand, counting down.
CAGGCTGCCCGGCCCCGCCCGGAGCGCACCACTTCACTACGAAGGGGAGACCAGATCACCCCGCCTGTCCTCCCAGCTCGGAGCCAGAAAAGCTCGCCGTATATCTACCTCCAGATAATAAAATTAGTCCTATTTTGGTATGATAGAGGCCTAAGGTAGCACAGGATTAGGGAATCAGAAAGCGAAGTCCTGACGTGTAAGCGTTTTCCCCTCCTCTCTTTAGGGTATGACCCAGAAGAGGCGAGGGCGTGAGCCCCAACGACCAATCAGAGTGACACGTGGAAGCCTCTGAGCCAATCAGCGGACCGGCCTGGCAGCGGCCTTCCTAGGCCCGGGGGAGGGGAAAGAACGAGCCAATGAGAGAGCTGGGACGGGACACGTGCTGCGGCGGAGCGGAAGCCCTCGCCGCGCCGGGCCGCCGGGGCTCGCGTCAGGTGCAGCGACTGTCTTGGTCCCTCCTCTGCCGCAGGCAGACGGGTGGGAAACTGGAGTTCCACCCGGCAGGGTCACACCGCGGCCAGCCCCTGGGATGAGCCTGCCCTCCACCTTCCGGCCAGTTTCCCAGGGCCTGCTTCCTTGCAGATTACGATCAGGACAAGCTAGAACCCCAGCCGGCCAATGCTTAGCTTTTCCCGCTAAACCGCTGGCGGCAAAACCAGTTATTCCCGCGCCTGTTTCCTCGGTATGGAAATTTCCGTCTTCTTTGCGAGAAGGCATTTGCTTGATGCACGCCCGACCTTTACCCAAGACCTGGATTCTGATGTCGTCTCTGATGATGAGGTCTCAGGGACCCGATCTAGTCGTAACGTTTGCTTTTCTCACCCTCTGCTCTAATTTGTTTCCATTTCCTCCAGCAGCGTGAACCGGGCACCTGCTTAGGTGTCCGTTCCAACGCCAATTCTGGTTTCCCAATAGGACAGTGGGCAGAGTATATATATCTTGCCCTGGCCTGAGTTTTTTCATCTGTAAAATGGAGGTCATACTACCCATTTCAGAATGGCCCGATAGACTGGGCACAGTGGCTCCTGCCTGTAATCCCAGCACTTTGAGAGGCCAGGGTTGGGAAGATCACTTGTGGCTAGGAGTTTGAGACTAGCCTGGGCAACATTGTGAGACTCCTATCTCTACAGAAGAAAAAAAAAATTGTTTTAAGTGATCCGTTCATGGATGTGTGCACCTGTAGTCCCAAGCTACTAAGGAGGCCGAGGTGGGAGGATTACTTGAGCTCGGGAGTTGGAGGCTGCAGTGAGCTATGATTGAACCTCTGCACTCCTGCCTGGGTGACAGCGAGAGATTAGAAAAAAAAAAATCATCTCAGGTCACTCTTTTTCCTCCAGACGATACCATTTAAGACACGTTTTAAGTGTTTAAATGGAGACTAGGAAAGGGAAACCACCTAAGTGCGAGTCTTAGAAATGTCAAGAAGCAAATTGGACTTGGTGGTGGCTGTTTGTCTTCATCCTTGGGGAAGGTTCCAGTCAGGTGGGCTCAGTTCACACGGGGGCAATGTTGCCTGGATGTGGCTGTTAACCAGGAAGACGGGAGCATTGAACGGTATCAGATCCAGAGGCCCGGAAGCTGGCCCCCTGTTGGCACAGTGGAGGCGCTTGAGAAATGAGGGCTTTGTGCTTAGAAGGACCTTGATTCCAAACCAGTTATTCAGCCTGTGAGCTCTCTGACCTGCTCTTTACCTTTAGTAAAATGTGTTTAATAATTCCTGCTTTATCTTCTTCCAAAGATTTATTGTGAGAGGCACAAATAACAGGTGATGTTATTTTAGTGATGTATTTTATCACTAATTAGTGATGTATTTTATCACTAATTAGCTAATGAGTTTATCTGAGTGTATGTGGCCCTCAGTCCTCTTACCCCTCCCCCATCACCAGACTCATCCTCAATTAAAAAAAACAAACAAACCATCAATTCTAAGATATTTCACTTTATTTAAAAGAAGCCAATATACAGGATATAAAGGGCATGATATTTACAACAGTACAGTAAACAGGTTGGTTTCTGGTAGGATCAGTAGTCTTTCAGTGAGTAGAACCCCCCCCCTTCCCTGTGAGACTAGACCCCGCGGGCAAACAGCAACAGGGGGCAGGATGGAACCGTGGGGTATAAAGTCTCCCTGGATGGGGCTAAAAATCAGGTAGATGCAAAAATTGTCCACAGAGGGGTGTTGCAGGGGAGGGCTTTGCCTCATTCTCTGAGGTCTTGGGAAGGAGCAGGAAATGGTGAAGTGTTTGCCCAAGACTCACACACAGCCCACTCTGCACCTGGGAATCTTCCACTCATGAAAATGTCCTTCCAGAGGGAATCTGGCTTTACCCGTACCCAACCCTAGCCACCTCTAGACTCCCCGCTCCAGGAAAGGGCCCTTCTTTCTAGAGACAGAACTCGGCATCTCAAGCAGGGGAAGGAACCAGGGCTGAGGAAACCTGTAGCACTGGGTCCCCCACCCAGGAGCATGGGAAGGACTGCAGCCCAGACCTCGCCTGGAGTAGGCACAGCCGGGCTGGGCTATGGGCCTCTTAGGGCATTTCCCCTTCACCAGCTGCCTGATGACCTGGGACCCAACAGCCCCATTGCCACCCACACTCTGCTGCCTCTCGACCCTCTCCCAGTGCAGCCAAGTGGGGATGGATCTTGGCAGACAGAGAGGAACCAACCAGGGCTTGTCCCCTACCACCTCTCCCTGCCCCCTCTCCACCCCACCTCAATTCTGAATTCCCTGCAGCCACCCACCCCCACAAGTGCCCCCTCAAGACTTCCAAGGAGCTGAGGGGTCAGGAGAGAGGGCAGTGGGGTGAAGTGGAACCTACACTTTGCAAAAACTGCTTACAAGTGGGGACACCTGCACGTAAGGACGGAAGATGGGGTGGGGAAGGGGTACCGATTATATTCAATCCCAGGGCAACATGCACCAACTCGTCCACAGGAAGATGCTTGGCTACCACAACTGCCTACCCTAGATTAAAAAACCTTTCCTTTCATAAAAATAGATGAGAGTCTCTTGCTTTATAAATAGATTACATTTAGCTTAAGTTACACCTTATACAACCCTACCCCACCCCCTCTCCTCCCACCCCAAGCCAAAGTGGTTAGATTCTCCCTGTCATCTGAACTAAGTCCACAAGGGGCTGACTGGTCCTTCAGAGACCTCAAGACATGTTGCCACAAGAAAGCAAAATGTGCTTGCTTGTTAATCATCTTTTGTCCTGTTTCAAGTCTCAGAGGAGTGAGTGAGTGTGTGTGTGTGTGTTTCCATCCAGGGAGCCCTGCCTCCCTAGTCCTCTGTATAAAACCCCCAAAAACAGGAGAGTGAGTGAGGACAGTACAGGAGAGTCCATCTGAGAACAATTCTAAAATACCAATGTCAATATGACACTGGGCTTAGAAATAGAAAATCAAAATTAAGTATTTACAGCTTTACAAAGGGCAGACCCATTTGTCCCAGCTAAGTGTGGCACTACCCCAGGGAGCGTTGGGGTCTTTCTTGGCAAGCTGTGGGCTCGTGGCGAGGGGACAAACAGTGCCCACTGGCAACTAAATGAAAAAAGCACATGACTGGGAGGCAGGAAGTCAGGCCAGACCCAGGAACCAGCCCAGGACACGGGCCCATCATCCTTTTCCCCTCACCTGCCCAAAATCCTCGCTCCCCAAGAAGGAGAGCAGATATTAAAAGCCAGTAGGAGGGGACTCTCCGGCCAGCATCTCTCTCTGGCTCCCGCCACTCTCAAACTCCCTAGACAAATTCAGAGCACCCTTGTCCCCAGAGACAAATGACCTATGTGTACAAGGGAGAAAGCAAAAAAGAATACCACTGGACACCAATCATCATGGTAACCATGGTCACTTCCAATCCTAACACCGCTGCCCCCTGTCTTAACTCTAAAGATATGTCTGTTACCCTCCACCACCTTGAGGAACAACCCAGGGCAGACTTCCACCCTGCCCTCTCAACTCCTAGAGCACGACGTTCCATGCCTCCCTCAGCCCTGGACGGAGGGGACCATGGGATGGCCGTTTTCCTGCCCTCGTGGAAACGGAAAATCTTTTCAGCAGCTGAGGTCCAAGCCCAACCGGCTCTGATAACCTTTGGTTAAAATAAAAATAAAACAACAACAACAACAATAATTGGGTATGTTTGAACCCTGTAACCTTTGGAACAAGGGTCAGTGAGGAGGAGAGGAAAGAGACTGTCTCTCTTCCAAAACCATCGTCCCTCCAAGTACCTGCCAAAAGGGACTGTTTGGCTAACAAGAGATGCTGACCACGGAAGCCCCGCAGCCAGACTGCCATAGGGGATCCATGAGGTGTCGTCCCCCCAGCAAAACAAAACAAAGAAAAAAACTCATGAAGGCCACCAAATTCTGATAAATTACATCACACATAGTCACAAACACACTCTCACGCTCTCTTGCTATACATATATATGAATATGATGTACATTATTTTTAAGATGGTAAAAGAGGTGGGGGAAACGGAAGAGAGAGAAGACCCTTAAAGAAAGACCCCTGGTACCCTGGGGAGGAAAGACAAACCCAGAGCTGCCTGCCCAGCCTCCTAACAAGACAGATTTTGGGCACAGTTTGCTCTCTTGCTCTCTTGACCACCAGAGGGAGATCCTGGGCCAACGAAAACAAAATCGGCAGCACCCCCACCACTGGAGAGGGTACAAAAAGAAATTTAAAATAATAATAGTAACAACAATAATAATAAGCCAAGCCTGCTCTGCTGGCTCCTAGCTGAGAATTGGCGGGTGGCCTCAACACAGCGCCCTTCAACTCAGGCCCCCTCTAGCCATTCAAGTCTTGGGGAGATACCGGCTCAGAACTCCCGGCTGGTCAGTCATGTGACCGCTGGCAGGAGGCTGGCAGGCCTCTGTGAGCAGGGCAAGGATGGGCCTCGCTAGAGCTCCTACTCCGCCAGCAGCCCCCAGTGCCTCCGCCCTCTTCTCTTTCTGATGCCTGATGCCTCTTTCCTGCCAGCAGCCAACTGCAGGGTAGTCCTAACCCAAGGCTGGTGGAAGGGAACAGAGACCAGGCCAGGTCCCTTCAGTCTTTTTCATAAAGAAATTATAGATGGAGAACATCCTACTGTTGGCTGCAAGGGAGGGAAGCACATCAAGTCATCAGGGTAATAAAAGACCCCCCACCCTGCCCTAGACCCACAGAGGCCCTAAAGACAGCAAGCAGTCAGGTGGGCTGGGCCCTTGTGGGGACCCCGGACTCATTACCAACCTCGGCTGAACCCACTCCCCAGTCAGTGCTCACTTTGGAGGCTGTGAGAGAGATCGCCTAACCTGGGCCTCCCTCCCAGTTCCGGGGGACACCAGGGGTCTGGGGGAGGGCTGACCTTCCACAATGATATAAGGCAAGCTGCTTTTTTTGTTTTTTTGTTTTTTGCATAGTAGTTTAAACACAGTGAGGCTCCACCTTCCCTCACAGTGCCTTGTCCCTCCACTTTGCCACTTGAGCCAGAAAGAAAATAAAAATTTGTCTTCCCTCCCTTTCTTCTACCTTGTTCTCTTTCAGGGAGTGAGAAAATTTGGTCCCCGACCAGGCCTGGAAAGGTTTCAGAGGCAAAGGGCCCCTCCCCAGGGGGGAGGCAGGCCACCCCAGGCCCCAGGTCAGTCTGCACTGGCCACAGAGGAAGGGAGGGCATAGCTCACGGCCAATCAGAGGAGCAGGTGGGATGGCAGAAAACCACACGACATCACGACAGGGCCCTGGCCCTTGCCTTAGAATTTTATATAAAAACACCTGCTAGGAATAGTTCTTTGAGCTCAAAGTGGCTCAGCTTAGGGAAAAGGCACAGTTAACACTGCATCGTCCGGACAGAAGTCTGCATTTGTGATGTGGAGAACAATAGAAATTGACAGCACCATTCCTTGGGTGGGTGGGGGTGGAGAAGGGGCACCGGTTGGTGGTGGGTGGTGTGGAAGGAAGGAAGGAAGCAGCAGTCCCTCAGGCCTCCAGAGAAGGGAGGCCATAGGAAGTCTGTGTGGTGAGGACTCACACCCCACTCCGAGGAGCCTTCCAGGCACGCAGGGCCTCAGTCATCAGCTGACCATGGGCTCCACATCTGCCTCACGCTCGAACTCATCCTGGATCTCGTCTGTGCTTCCTGAGTCGCTGCTGGCCACGGAGCTGGGGGACGGGGAGTTCCTGGGAAGCACAAGAGGATGGGGACACTCAGAGAGCAGCTCTGGCCCTGAGGCTCAGGAGGGGGAAGGTTGAACAGCCACTGCTGTACGATCTACCCTCAGAGGGGGCCCTGCCCCAAGACCCTGCCCTCCCCCACTTTCCCCAGAATCCCTTAGGCCCACACACTGACCCCTGGCTCCAGCCTCTAAGTGGTCTAGGTGTGTTGGCTTCTCTAGACAAGGCCCCCTGGAAGAGGAACCATGGCTCAAGCTTGGTTTTTTACCCTCCAACCAACTAACACAGGTCTGGGCACATAGTAGGCACTCAGTAAACCCCAAATGCCTCACAGCTCAAAGGGAAGCCACGCAGGATCCTGGTTAACAGCAGGAGCTGGATTCTGGCTCTATCTCCAACAAGCTGGGGGCTGTGGGCAGCTGTTCAACCTGTCTACGTGCTGCTCCTCCAACTGAATACAGTGATACCAATGGCAGGTTGAGGGGGTTTAAGGCGTTAAAGGTAGGGCAGGCTAGGCCAAGGCCCCACATGTGCTGCCTCCCACAGAACTTCCTCCCTCTTGTGCAGCAAAAGAGCCACAACTGGAAAAACAAGCACAACCAACAGACATTTGTGTTTAGTTCCAAGTATCGGCTCATTTTGCTATCAGCATGTCTGTCAACAGCACGACACACAACAAGGTTGTGTGTCCCTTGAAGACAAGGGCTCTGTCTTTGTGTGTGTGTTATGCCTGACGCATGTCAGTCTCCTGGGGACAGGGTCTGGTTTGGAAGATGGAAAAGGAAGACAAATTCCTGTAGACAAACAGGAGCCTGCCCTGCCCCCCTCCCAACTCCACAGAAAATGAGGAGTAAGCTCTTGAGTGCAGGGTTGTTCATGACAGGCCCTCAAGGCCTTGTACAGAGCGGACCTTTGACAAATGTCTGCTGAACGAATGGGGGCAGGGTTGTGGTGGGGGTTGCATGACGGTAGATATGTAAATCATCTAGCACATAGTAGAAGTGCTACTATCCAACAGATGGATGGATGGATGGGTGGATAGATGGATGGGTGGGTGAATAAGTAGATGGATGGATGATGGACGGATGGATGGACAGATGAACAGACAGACAGGTGGGCTGGGAAGATGAAAGTGACCGGGCTGTACGTTGAAGCCCCAGAAATTCCCCTCCAAGGACTCCCCGCTGAGGAAGCACAGAGGTACCTGTCTGCAGAGCCTTTGATGAGCCGGCGGCAGGTCTCCATCTGCACATCCAGGCCGCGCTTCATGCTGCACATCTCCATGTACTCATGCAGGTGCCGGTTCATGTCACTCTTGGCTGTGGCCAGCTCCAACTAGGAGGAGTCAGCAGGGACAAGGATGAGGGCAAGTCATCCTCATGGCAGAACCCTCAGCAACCTTCCGGCCAGATCCCTCAGTGGTGGCCCCATCGAGGCCTCCCAGACATCAACTCCCTCACCCTTTGCTCTCCACACTGGTCTGCATCCTCTAGAACGGTTTCTGGCCAAAGCAGAATGGTTGCTTAGCAACCCCAGGACCCCTGCCCTGATAAGCCCACCTAGTCCTGAGAATTACACCAAGCTCAGCATCTCTGGGCCCCTTTATATGGACTGGATTAGAAAAGCCCTCAAGTGTCTTTCGTGTTTCTGACCCTTCTCTTCTATTAGACTCCTTCCAGAGAAGGTTCTGGGCTTCCCTTCTTCCTGCATGATAATAGTGGTAACTCTCTTTGATAGAAGTGGTTCAAGTGCACAGCCAGACAGAACTAGACTCAAATGCTGCCTCCCAGTTGTGAGACCTTGGCAAGTCACTTGGTTTCTTTTTTTTTTTTTGAGTTGGAGTCTCACTCTGTTACCCAGATTAGAGTGCAGTGGCCGCTCCCAGCCACTGCACCCTCGACCTGCTGGGCTCCAGCGATCCTTCTGCCTCACCTCAGCCTTCCAAGTAGCTGGAATTACAGGCGTGCACTACCATGCCCGGCTGATTTTTTTTTTTATTTATTGTAGAGATGAGGTCTCACCAAGTTGCCCAGGCAGGTCTCGAACCTGCGGGCTCAGGCAATCCACTCACCTCAGCCTCCCAAACGTGGGATTACAGGCTGAGCCACCGAGCCCGGCCACTTGGTTTCTTTTAACCTCATCTTCTCTGCAAAATGGGTGCACAGTACCTACTATATAGAGCAGAGGTAAGGGTACTGGGAGGGAGTACTTAGTGCACTTGTCACTCAACTGTCAGTTCTGGTTATGAATGGACCATCATCTCACAAGTTTTTTTTTTTTTTTTTGAGTTGGAGTCTCACTCAGTTGCCTAGACTGGAGTGCCATGGCCGCTCCTGGCCACCACAGCCTCGACCTGCTGGGCTCCGGTGATTCTTCCGCCTCAGCCTTCCAAGTAGCTGGAACTACAGGCACGCGCCACCACGCCCGGCAAATTTTTGATTTATTGTAGAGATGAGGTCTCGCCAAGTTGCCTAGGCGGGTCTCAAACCCGCGGGCTCAGGCAATCCACTCACCTCAGCCTCCCAAAGGCACAGGATTATAGGCTGAGCCACCGAGCCCGGCACAAGTATTTTTTTTAACTCTCTGGGATAGTTAGGGATCACCATCCCCATTTCACAAATTAGGAAAGTGAGACCCTAAGAAGGATGTGACTTGCCCAGCTTCAGGCAGGGATCAGTAGGCCTCCTGACTCCCAACCCTGCGCCTACCCTACTCTCTCAGCCCCTGCCCACCCACTGGGGCATCTGACCACCAACACCTCAACCGTGTGGACCTCAGGAGAGCACCATGGTGGGCTCCATGGCCCGAGCCCTCACCTCGATCTGACCTATCGTCTCCTGGTACTCCTTGTCTCTTGTCTTGAAGAAGGATTCAGTCTCATGGATCAAGTTGCCCAAGTTTTCCTCTTGCTGGGGAAATAGAACAAAGGCGACAATTTAGCTGGGTGGTAGGGGCTTCTGGAAAAGAACAGGGGTGAGGGATCACTGAAAGGGGGTGCCCCTAGACCTCCAGCTGCTGGGAAGCCAGGCTTGGGCTCACCTCGCCCTGCAGGTCGATGGTCGGGTTGCAGTTGGTGAAATCCTCCCAGAGCAGAAGCGTGTCTTCATTCTCCTCCCACGTCAGACTGTCACAGTCGTCATCAAAGTCAAAGGTCTCCCGCCTGTGGGTGACACCGGAGGGCATGACTGAACAGAAGCCAGGCTCTAGGGAGCATGCAGGGGACAGAAAGGGGCAGCTGTCCAGGGGTATATCCCTATAAGGCTGCCCTCAAAGAAGACAGAGGTGGTGACCAGAGGGGACATTCACCTTATGCAAAAACTCTTTTAAAATATAGAACGTATGTACTATTTGTACAATTAAGATGCATATATTTAAAGACACCAGGCTTTAAGCAATGGGAACTAAAGGCATTTTCTTCTCAAGTTCAATTCTGTGGTTCCCGTCATTCATTTAACAGCTATTTCTTGAGCCCTTACTTTGCGTGTGATGATTTATCATTGTCTCTGCAACTTGGAAAGGCTGAGCTTATTCCCATTTTACAGATGAAAAAATTGTAACTCAGAAAGGAAAACTCACTTGTCTACAGCCACATGGCTGGCACGTAGCAGAAACTGGGGCTAGAATGCCAGAACTATTTCCCACAGCTTTTTCCTCTGCATCAAGACATCACCAAACACCCTTATGTACTGGGCAGTGGACTGACCACTAAGCATATATTAAAATGCAACCAATTCCACCCTCACAACAATCCCATAAGGTAAGCATAATTATCATTCCTATTTTACAGGTGAGGAAACTGAGGCACAGAGGGATTAGGTGGTCTTCCAGACCCACACATGCTAGAAATTGGACTTGAATTCAAAGCCTAAGTGATTTCAGGGCCTCCCTCTTGGCTAGAACTGGAAGTAGAGTGACCAACTGTCCAGGTTTGCCTGGGACTCTAAGGGGCTTCCCAAGATGCACTGGTTACCCCAACTGAAGGAGGCCTAAAGATCATTCCACCCAACACATCCAATATTCAAAGAGAAGGCTGCATCTGCAGGAGTGAAATCACTTGACTCTGTTAACCAGCAACACAGGATGGTATGGATCGGTCCAGACTCCCACCCCAGGGCTCTCTCCACTGCCTACACCTTCTCCCTGGATAAAGGCACTGCTCTCAACCAGAGGACTACAAACTGGGCTAGGAACCCTGGGCAGGGCCCCAGAAGGACATCTGGTTCAAAAACTGCCTGAGTGTCCCCTGAAGGCAGACTGGGCTGCTCCCGCCAGAAGCAGTTCCCGTGGGTGCCTATAGATGGGTCCGTGAGTCCAGCAGGGTACAGAGCTGGGGGGCGGATGCTGGAGAGGCTGACACGGAGAAAGCCTCCAGGGTCCACCCGTCTCCGCATCACATACTCGACTCCTGACTTCACTTCCTCCCCATATCAGGACTTGAAGGAAACCCCAGCCCAGGGACGGGAAGCCGGAAAGGACTGGAAGACAGGCAGGAGAAGGGACTGAAAAGGGCACAGGTGGGGGCGGAGGAGGGCTGGCCCCGGGGGCAGGGAAAATGGGGAGCTTCTCCTCTCCTCCCAGGTATGAATGAAGTCCAAGCAACCGACGTGGATCAAAACAAAGCACAGCCCTGACACTGTGCATCATTCAAAGACTTCGCTGGAACTGGCCTGGGGCAGCATCGCTGGGTCCTGGCTACAGCTGGCGGAAATGTTGGGAGAGGCCCAGAGACCCGCCTAGGGAGGGGTCAGCTGCCTCACCCAGAAATGCAGAATGGCAGAAGTGGGGGGGGGCGATCAAAATTATCAGAGGACTTTTTTTTTAATATAGGTGACTTTACTACCAGATAACTCTAACTGGATACAGAACCCAATCCAGATCTGTCCACACTGGCACCCATCTCTGCAGCCTGCTCTTGCCTGACTTGGATCTAAATGCTCTTGCTACACGCAGGAGCCGTGGCAAGTACAGCCCCCGCTGGGGTCACACTCAGGATGTGTCCCTTTGTAGCTTACTCCAGTCCTGGTAAGCTTAATGATTCCCTGGGGATGTTATAAGAACAGGGATGACAATTTCTTCAGATAAGTCCTTTAATTCAACCAAATGAATCCAGTTGAGGTCCCCAAGGCACATGAGAAATGCCCAGGTCGATGTTCAGAAAACCTGAACCCAACCACTGGTTCTTTCCAAAAGCCCCTCTTGTCGGCAAATGATATAAGCATGAGATTGGGGGTGTGTCAAAAGATGAATAAAAAATCTAGAGGTCTCCTTAGTACTCTCAAATAGCAAACCCCCTAAAATACAGCCCCCATCTCAGTTCTGTTTCGAGGGAATGGCAGGTCCAGGAAGTGTCAGGCAAAAGAACCGCCGTTCCCACCCAGTTCCGACTACTGCTCCTGACTCTTATCTCCCTCATGATCAGCCTGGCGTGGGGACCAAAGAGGGGAGAGGAAGCAGCAGAGGCAGAAGAGGGGAGTCACTTCTAAGCATGAAGACAGCTGGTATAGGGACTACTACACTAGACAGAGAGCTGGGGGCCTGGCTCTGCCGTAACTCCTTGGGGACCCAGCTTTTGGGGACCTGGTTTCATCCTAACTCCTCTCGTGCCATCTTTGAGCCTGTCTCCTCATCTGTACATTGAAGGGCTGGGTGGAGAGATCACCACGCTACGCAATACTGAGGCAGCCTTGAAACTTTGTTGGAAGGTTAGGCGAGGCCCATGCCCCTGGCTTTTGAAGCAAGTATGATGTCAGAGGCATCTGCTAAATGGAGTTTGCCCACCCTGAAGGGCTTCTTGGAGGTGGCAGAACCTTCCAGAGCTCTGATTGGTGGCATTTTGTTTTGTTTTTTTTGAGTCAGGATCTCATGTTGTCACCAAGACTGGAGTACAGTGGCACAATCACAGCTCACAGCAGCCTCCAACTCCTGGGTTCAAAAGATCCTCCCACCTCAGCCTCTGGAGTAGCTGGAACTACAGGTACGTACTGTCATGCCTGCCTAATTTTTTTTATTTTTTGTAGAGACAGAGTCTCACTATATTGCCCAGGCTGGGCTCAAGCAATCTTCCTGCCTCAGCCTTCCAGAGTGCTGGAGTTACAGGTGTAAGCCAACACTCCCAGCCTTATTGGTGGCATTTGCCAATTTCCTGCAGTGGGAAATTTAAGCTTCTAATGCCACATCACTAAACCTGGAGTGAGCAGACAGGCACACTACCAGCTTCCAAGAGCTGGTACCAGGTGTCTCTTCTATGACTGACCACACCCAGCCCAGACTTTGTCCCCCGAGAAGCACCTCCCAGTAAGGACACACCACAGGGAGAGACAGGCCTGGCTCTGAGTCCTCTAGCTCAGCCAGGTGTCAGCTGAGTGGTCCTGGCCAAGTTGTTTCCCCTCTCAGAATCTCTGTTCCCTACAAAGGGGGAGGGACAGCCCTGTCTGGAGTCAGCAAGGTGACATTTATGAAGCATGCTCCGTGTGAATGGCAGGGGCCATTTCTACAACCCATGTGGTCCCTTGGCCAGTCCATCAGAAGGAAACTAGCGGGGGAGATTGTCTAAGGTCCGATCAAGAATAGCCCACAAGCTGGGCTCGGTGGCTCAGCCTGTAATTCCGTGCCTTTGGGAGGCTGAGGTGAGTGGATTGCCTGAGCCCACGGGTTTGAGGCCTGTCTGGGCAGTGAGACCTCATCTCTACAATAAATCAAAAAATCAGCCGGGCATGGTAGCGCACACCTGTAATTCTGGCTACTCGGAAGGCTGAGGCAGAAGGATCGCCGGAGCCCAGCAGGTCGAGGCTGCGGTGGCCGGGAGCGGCCACTGCACTCCAGTCTGGGCGACAGAGTGAGACTCCAACTCAAAATAAAAATAAAAATAAAAGAATAGCCCACAAATAAGACAACCATGGCCGCTGTCTTTTCTGGGTCCATTCATGACATTAACAGACACAGACACTTCTACACACGGCCAAGGAAAGGAAAGCTCAGACCCAGCATCTGAGGGTCAAGATGCCGGGTCTCTGCTGAAGCAATTCTCTCCTCCCACTCATTTTCTTGAGGGATGCTTTCTAAAGGAAAGGAAAGAGAAAGCCCAGCCTTGTCAACTGTGCCACAGGCCCAGTGATACCTTCCTCTCAAGCTTCCGAGAGATGCTGAAAATAGGAAACTTCCCAAATTATAAATGTTGAAAATGATCCCAGATCTTTCCAGAACACCGTACCGTGGGCTACGTTCAGCCCAGACCTCGGTTTCACCAGCCCTGCCCGGATCTGGGGAGATGGAGAGTGTGGGGACAGCGGGGACACTCACAGCTGGTTAAACATGCGTTTCATCTCGTCCGTGATGTTCATGGAGCCAACCTCGTCCTCTGAGAACCGGTTCACCTCCCCATCCTGCTCAGAGATGTCATCGTCCGAAGCCACCTTGCGCTCTTTCTTTTTGGGGACCACCTGAACCAGAAAGGAGGCAGGCATGGTAACTGGGGGGTTCGGCTGGAATGGGGGGGTACTGGGAATGGAGGCGGCATCTCACAGAATGATGAGTGTGGCTGAGGTCAGCCACTGCTGGGAAAGGCGTGCAGGTCCTCTAAGAAGCAGGCAGCATTGGCAGGAAGCATGAGGGGGAGGCATGCGGGGTGGAGGACAAAGACGCCTGGACCCTTCCCTGCCCTGGGTGGCCCAGGGCTGGCTTGGCTCAGCTCGCACCTTCACCAGAGACGCAGCCCCAGGACCTGGGGAGAGAGGCGGGTCATACCAGGGCCCAGAAGTCACCTGGGAAGTCTCAGAGCCAGCCAGAGAGACAAAGAATTCCTGACAAAGGCCACCACAGCTCCATGCTGCCCAGAGCCCTCCTGCTCACATGCAAAGGCACCAGACGGGCAGCCCAAGGGTCACCAAGCTTCCACTCCAAGCTGACACACCACGAGCAAATGCAGGCTGCGTGGGTCTCCCTGCTCCCAGCAGAGGGGCAGCAGAAGGCATGGGGGTGGGAAGAGGGCCCAGACCCGGCCTGGCTACGTCCAAAGTCACACACATAGAGCGACAACACACCAGGTCACCTGGGTTCAAGCAAAAGCCAAACCACAACCCCACACTCCAGAAGCAGCTTCGGAGAATGACATGTGCCTCATTCGGCGGGACCAGCACCACGCCCGCTCCCAGGACAGCCTCACTGCCGCTAACCTGGTCGCCGTCTCTCGGGGGCACCCACACTGGCACGTTAGGTCGGGGGGGTATCGAGAGCCTCTTTGGGGGGAATGAAAAATGGTCAAAGGCCGACTCCTCCTTGGAATTCTGAGGCCCATCTGCCAGGGCTCAGGCCAGCACCCCCAGTTCTCCCCACAGCCTGGCCAGGGCTCCCCACCCGTGGGGGTGATGCCCAGTTCTGGCATCCAGAGGAAGAGGCAGGAAGCAGGGCAGTGTGTAGAGTGGGGTTGGTGGACCCAGCTTGGAGGGTCAGGAGACCTGAGTTCCAGCCCTTCTCTGCCCCTTCCTTGCGTATAACACACCAGCCCCAGGCCTCGGGCCTTTATCCTGTGGGTGAATCGGTCTAGCTTGCTGGTGGAGTCAGACGCACCCTGATTCTACATTCCTGGCGGGGGAGCAAAGGATTGGGTCACGCTACCTCGGGGAAGGGGAGTGAGCGGGACATCAAGGAAGAGAGGGGTTGGCTAGGCACAGGTGGAGGCCTGGACTACTTTGGGAAGGCGGGGTTGGCTGGTGAGCAGGGAGGCCCTAATCACCTGGAAGATCTTGGACACGTCTTCCGAGTTCCGCTGCTGTGCGACATCGCACAGCTTGGCCGTGATATCGATTCGACGGCAGATGTCCATGTCCACCTTCATGGCCTTTTCTTGGATCTTTGTGTCCAGGTCTGTCATGGGCTGCAGGGAGGACAGCAGGGGTTACATGAGCGAGGGATGGAGCAAGCCTGAGGGGTGGGGGGGAGAGGTGGGGTGCCCCTAGGTATCAGTGGTGGCGCGGGAGGTCCCCGGAGTCTGAAGGAGCCTTGGGCTTTTCCTGGGAGTGAAGGACTGCGTCAGCACTGCTCAGGGTGGGGATGGAGTGAGGGCCTTGGGGGCTGGGGGCTTTGGTGCCCGCAGAGGGGATAGGCTGGTCTCCCTAGGGGCTGGAAGGCATCCTCTCAGCAGACAGAGGGTCAGTGTGTTTTGTTAGAGCAAAGAAAAAAGAAAGACTCCCGCTGTGGAAAGACATCCCTTCTCTTCCCACCCATGCCCCACCTGCAGTTCCTGCCCAGGCAGCAATCTCTCCTGGATTCCCATCACACTGGCAGTGGGGTGTTGCCAGGGACCACAGGTGGGTCTCCCTGGACCCAGCCTCTCGAGGACCTGGGACTTCAGGCATGTGTCACCACTCCCAGCTAACTTCTTAAATTTTTTTGCAGAGACAGTTCTCACTATGTTGCCCAGGCTGATCTCGAACTCCTAGGCTCAAGCAATCCTCCTGCCTCAGCCTTCTGAAGTGCTGGTCCCTGGGGGCTTCTTCCAACCACAGCCAATCTCAAGGCCCTAGGCACCAGGAGCCACACCAGGCCGAGTCACCCACGTTTCAGCTCCCTCTGCTTTTTGGAGGGCTCTCCCATGCACCACCCACTGCTTGAAAGCGGCAGGAAACACAGGCCCCCAGCAGCAAGGAGGCCTTCGCTGCCAACAGCTCCCCCCACCCCACAGTCACTCAGAGGGACCCTGGGTTGTCAAAAGGACATGCATGCTGGCCTCTCCTGACTTTCCTAAGCAATCCTGCTCAAGGCTGCTGGAGGCCTGGGAGTCTCCCGACCAGGCCCAGAGCAGACCACACCGGGCCCTGACCAGCCAGTGCCCCACAGCACCCACACACCGAGGCCTGCCCTCATCTGGGCGAGCTGGAAAGGGGTCAGAGCAACACACACAGACCATCGGGGAGCCTGGCGGAGGGCAGGATGGGTTAAGCGGCAGATTAATGCATCTCTACTCAGACCCAGGGCAGCGGAAGTGGGGAGGGGACAGGAGGAGGGTGCCTGGTCTCTGATGCATCCGATGCATCTGTCATCCTCACGTCAAACGCAGCCAGCCAGGACTCTAACTAGAAGCCGAGCTGGAGCCTCGGAGTGAATAAAGCACTTTGCATGATGGGTGTAGGGGAGGTCATGACGCCGGGGATGGCTGGTGGCACTTACGTCACTCATGAGCCCCTTAAACACCACCAGCTCAGCTTTGAGCCGCTCAATCTTCTCGTTCATCTCCTCCTGGATGGCGTCGGCCTCCTGTGCCGCCTGCGGGAATGGAGACGGGGAGGCCTTAGAGGGACGGAGTACATGGAGGTAGAAGGGACTGGATACCTGGGTCTACCCAGGCTGGGTGCCTGCATGCCAGGGAAGGGCACTAAGGACCTCGTCCCAGCCTGCTTCCCACTGAGCCCTACAAGTGCTTAAAACATCTTTCTATCTTTTTTTTTTCCTTTCTTTTTTTGCGTCAGGGTTTTTGCTCTGTCACCCAGGCTGGAGTACACAATCACGGCTCATTGCAGCCTCCAGCTCTTGGACTCACGTGATCCTCCTGCCTCAGCCTCCTAAGTAGCTAGAACTAAAGGTATGCACCACCCTGCCTGGCTAATTTTTTTTTTTTTTTGTAGAGATGAAGTCTGGCTATGTCTCAAACTCCTAGGCTCAAGCAATCCTCCCACCTCCATCTCCCAAAGTGCTAAGATTACAGGCCTAAGTCACCTGCCAGGCCCTTAAAACACTTTTCAAAGGAGTATTTATCACATGGAAAAATCTATGGTAGATACTGAGAAAAAGAGCAAGTTAATGTAATAAGCGATCCCAATATTAAAATATGAGATCAAACCACATGCAACTGCCAATATTTGACCATCTCTGGTCTCAAAAATGACATGTGTATTAACCTAATGTATACTTGTAGTGGGTGTGGCTGTGCGTGTACTGGGCAAAATGTGTGTCTGCACAAAAAAGACTGGAGGTTGCACACCAGTTTATCAGCATGGAATGGTGAAGCTGTAGGTAACTTTTCTTTGTGCTTTTCTGATTTTTCCTCATTGTTGACCATGAAACATTATATTTGTAAAGAAAAAAGTACTCTTTTTTAGAAAAGAAAGGAAGACGTTCAACCTTTTCCTTCTACATATTGATAATTATCTTAACCTGTCTCTTTCTTAGGAGATAAACATGTTAAATACAGGAAGCAATTTTTAAAATGTTTTGAAAGAACTTTACATGCCTTTCATGGGGTCGCTACGCTTGTTCCCATTTGACTAAAAGGAAAGCAGAGGTCAAGAAGGTAAAGTCTGCTGCTCAGGGTGCACCACAGGCCAGGGAGTAGCAGAGCCCAGAACAAAGAGCCACCAGACAGAACAGAGGGAGGCGCATCCTCGATGCCCACCTTGGAGAGCTTGGTGATGTGTCCACCAGCCCTCTTGGGGCATTTGGTTCTGCTCAGGGCACCCGTAAGCTGGCTGAGAGACCACCTAGTCTGAGCCTCAGGAGAAGAAACAGAGGCCGGAGAGAGGAGACACTGGCCCCAGCTCAGCCAGCAGCAGGGGCAGCCCCAGGACTTGGACCCAAGCTCCCCAACTCTTGTATCAGAGCTTTTCTGCAACACTAAGCTGGTCCAGTCTTGGCTTCCAAGCAGAGGATGCCAAAGACACCTCTCAGCCCCACAGAGGAAAGACTGAGGCAGCAGGAGGTCACACACAGCAGGGGCTGTGCAGGGATTTCCCAGCTTGGTCACATGAAGATTGAGCCCTTGTCCACGTGGCTCCCCCACATCTCCCCGGGTAGGACCACTGAGGTTCTTACCTCTTGCAGCGTGTCCACCATGGTCTGAAGGTTCATGCGTTTGGCGAGCTCCTCCTCCCATCTGCAAAAGTCAAGAAAAACAGGCGATCAGAGGGTGAGCTCCCCATGCCAGTCCGGCCCTCAGACACTATGCCCACACCCATGCTGGGCCTGCTCCAGGGTGGGCAAAAAAGATGCATTGGTGCATCCATCCCTGCCTGCCCCTCTGAGAGCTCCCAGTCTCGGGATGCGGGGTGAGGACAGCTGGGCTGCTGCACAGCCAGAGTACCAGGTGGTGGTGACAAGTGCCACAACAGAGGCATGAGCCCCACGCTGTGGAGACAAAGGCAGGAGGGACTGCCGCCCTGCCTTCCTGCAAACTGTAAAGTGCTGTGCAAGCTCTATTGCTCCTGCTGTTGCAGCAGGATGCGGTGGCAAAGCTGGTCCTTAGGAACTTGGCTGCAGTGGGCTCCACCCCAGGGGGGCTTTTTTGCACCACAAGAAACAAACTTTCATTGTGCTAAGCATTGCAATCTTCATTGTGCTAAGCATTGCAATCTTGTAGCATTGCAATCTTGTCGTCCTGCAGCTTGCCCAAACCAGCACAGAAATCTCCTACTTTGGTGTTATTATCCCACTTAACAGATGTGGAAACTTAGGCTCAGAGAGGTTAAACATTTTGCCCAGAGACACACAGCTAATCAGTGGGTGAGGCTGGAACTCAAACCCAGGTCTGCTTTATTACATCGGCTTTCTGTGTATTATTTCTTTCACATGAGTATTGGTGGAAGCCCAACAGGAAAGGATGGGGGGAAGGTACAAGAGGCTTCAGTACCCCCAGCCTTCACTGCAGGAAGGGGAAGGAGTGGTTCCCAGGGTCGAAGGATGATGACAATACCAGGATAACTCTACTAGGACTGCCTTTGTGCCAGGCACTGTTCTTCGTGAAGCAACTCAGCCCTCCTAGTAACCCTCTGGCATGGGTACTGCCATTATCCCCAGTTTACAGGTGGAGAAAGCAAGGCACAGAGACACGAGCCCAAGGTCAAGGAGAGATTAGGTGGAGCCAGTACTCAAACCCCAGTGGGGCGACTTCAGACTCAGCTCAGAATCCCCCGGCGGAGCTCCCCATAGACCCAGGAACCTCCAAAGCCAAGGCCTCAACCTGGCTCCCCCAACAGAGTCCCCTGCCTCACGGAGGACATGGGAGTAGGTTCCTTCTCCCCTCCATCTTGGGATGGTTTCTCCCCTTCCTCGCCCCACTGCCACCCTCCCAGTGGCCTGGGAACAAGGCAGTCTGGAAGCCTTTTAGGATACTGTTGGGGCCAGCTAAAAATAGGCCAGAGGGGAGGGATGGACGGAGAGTTGGTTACGTCACCAGCTTTTGGAAACAAGAGAAAACGATACTGTTTGCACACACAGAGGAAAATTCCTCCTCTCCCCCACACGGACGGCCCTGGCCAGGGTTCCCGGAGGACACATGCCCTCCCTCTCCCTGTTCTCTCTGGCCTTTACCAGCCCCACAGTAGCTGCTAGGCTGGAATCTGCATGGGCACCACGGTGTGGTCCATCTCTGGGGCCTAACCTGGGAGATCATCTCACTGGAGCCCCCCCATTGTTCAGATGGGGAAACTGAGGCCCCCATACAAGCCATTTGCCCAGGGTCACCCACTCCATCAAGGGCAAGTCCAGCCCCAGGCCACTTCTGGCCCAAAACAACAGGCCCAATGCTAGAGACAGGAATTCCAAGTGGGAAGAAGGTCCCAGGCCACCCCACCCCTGCCCTGCGGGAGAGAGCTGAAGGCCAGGACACAGGCCCCAAGCCGAATCATCTCCCCAGGCCATGCTACTCTAAGAGGAGAGGGTACTCAAGCCCACTCAGCAGAGCAGTTACAGGAGACTGGCCCTGGCTACAGCTTGGCCACTGGATCCAGTCCAGCTACCATGGCTCACAGCAACAGCAGGACACGTCTTTTCCCTTGGACATAGCACCCAGGGTCCTCTTACCCTACCTTATGTCCCGGACAGGCCCTTGGGAAAGCAGCACAGCACCCCAGGCCTCACTCACCTTCTTGTCGAGCAACTACCTCATGAGGAAGGTGGGGCAGGGGTCAACAGACCCATTGCACAGATGGAGAAAACATCTCCCATCTTCCCAGAGAGGAAGCATGACTTGCAGAGACAGCAATTGTAGCAGCACCATTAACTGGTGGGCACAGTCTGGGTCCCACTCACTGGGCTCACTGCCTTGTCCACACACATCATGGACTTTAATTTGAATTATTAATCTTCTCAGGGCAAGAATTTTTACCAGACCCATTTTGCAGATGATGAGGTTCAGAGAGATGAAGTAACTTGACTAAGGTTGCACAGCTAGTAAGTAGGGAGCTGGGGCTCAAATCTAGTAGCCAGTCTCCAGTGAGCATCACCCAGGGATTTTGTCAACATGCAGACCCTGATTCAGCAGACAGCATCTGGGCAATGCTGGTCGCAGCCGGCACCAACTGGCCAGGCCCTGCGAGACTGCAAAATCCAGTCCCTCCATCTCACCCCTCCCTTCCGTCCAGGTGTGCAGCACCCACACCTCAACTGGGTTTCCCGAGCTGCACCCCCGGGGATAAGCTTGCCCAATGATTTCATGGGCCTTTTATTTCCAAAGCTGGCTGGGTGGGCAGTTGGTCCGCTGGTCCCAGGAGATCGAGGACAGACCTCGCACGTGGACAGCAGCTGGCTCAACAGAAGAGCCCGCTGTCCGCCCTGCCGTCGCTCCTGGCGGTGGGGAAACCTGGCTCAGCCAGCTCCCGTGTTGACGGTGCACAACAGCTCTGCCCTTCGGCTGCTCTGACAAGGAGGGGGGGTATTTCTCACTGCACCCAGACACCTGCATGCCCTGCTACTCAGCCCAGAGCCAGGAAGCTCTGAGATTTCATCACCTGCTTTCGAGACACAATCCCTCCCCTGCCCACAGAGCAAGGTTTCAAAGGGGAGGGGGCTTCAGGAAGAGAGACCAGCAAAAACAGCAAGAAGGTACAGATCAGGCACTGTCTGCCCCAGGAGAGGACACACGTACCGTGGGTTTGGTGGGTACCATCCCTGATCTCAGTCTTAGCCCACAGCTGAGCAAATGACTAGCCCAAAGTCTCCGCAGCTAGGAAATGGCAGAGCTTAGATTCTAACCCAAATGTGGCTGAATCCAACTCCTGGGCCCTGAGAGGAGGAGGAGGAGGAGGGGTGGGTTGAACTTAAAGAGACTACCTTGGGGCATGAGGGCCAGCGTTTCCATGAGTTTCTCTCTTAGCATTCCAGGAGCTCAAGCTCCGGCCAAGAGGGCTGGAATCATGGCGTGCCACCCCTGCTAACCTGATCCAACAGTTCATAAAACTTCTAGATCTGGCCAAGCACTTTGGGATTATAGATCACGCCTATAATCCTAGCACTTTAGGAGGCTGAGGTGGAAGGATCACCTGAGGCCAGGAGTTCAAGACCAGCCTGGGCAACATAGCAAGACCCCCATCTCTTATAAACAACAACAACAAAAAAAAAAACTTCCAGATCCTTCCCTTCAGTGTTGGGTGCGAGAAGGGCCATTTACAGATGCCCTTCTCAGTGTGATCACCAGGTCGGCATTCACATCCATGGGTGGAAAGCCTCCCTGAATCCTCCCTTAGGACTGTCTCCATTCTGTGGATGAGGAAACGGAGACTCAGAGGTCAAGTACCGCGTTCCCCCATTCCCTTCCTCCTCCTCGACTTTCTGAAATCCTATCCGTTCTATAGGCTTGTCTCAAATGTCATCTCTTCCCCAAGCCTGGAATCCACCTGGATTGTTTTTCCAACTCCCGGAGCTTGAGGCAGCAGGGCCCCAGGGGCCCATCTTCTCGTCTTCTCGGGCTGCTCAGCTGTAGTGTCCCATGGCACACACTCTCGCCCAGTGGAGCCAGCCCCACGATGCCAGGGACAGCGGTGGGCTCCCCTGGATGGCCACTCCATCTCCATCTTCCCACCACCATTGTCGCAGGAGGTCTCGGGCACTGGGCAAGGAGACAGGGGTGAGATCCCTAGTCTATGTGGGAAAACCGGCTCTGAGGAAGGGCCAGCCTCAGGCTGGAATGCAGCCCTCCCACTAGCCTAGAGAACGGGTTAAAATCACCATGCCTCTGCTTGTTGCAGTATTCCCTGCACCTAAAACCCACCGGGCACTTGGCAAGGAGTCAGACATTTACGGAATGGATTTGTTGAACAAATGAATGAATGAATTCAAGCTGCACTTAGTCCTCAGCCTCCTGCCTGTCACCCCTCCCCCAGCCAGTTTCTTTCACCTGGAGCATCCTTGGCCCGGGGACTCCAGGGAGTCCCCCACACAGCCCCCCACCCGGCTCTGTCCCAGGAGAGGCCAGGGCAGGAAGTAGGCAGGGAGAAGGAGAAGCC
>NW_007113863.1:1974-31062 GCF_000164805.1 Carlito syrichta | reverse complement strand
TCCCTTTCCCACTTCCCACTCCCCACAGCCCCTGCTGGGCCAGGGAGGGGAGGCAGGGACATTGGCACAATGAGTGCAGGGAGAGGAAATGACTCCACAGAAAGGACACTGTAGCTGAGACGTGGGCCTCGGCACTGTCTTCACAGAACAAGCACTGGGGGCCAGAAGGGGGAGGGGGATACCTGGGGTGGGAGCTGAGGCCAGGAGGGAGAAGAGGAGGCTGAGGCCAGGAGAGGGAGGGGGAGGCTGAGGCCAGAAGGGGGGTGGCAGCACCGCCCAGCCAGCTGTGGTCTCTCCTCTTTCCTGAGGAGCCACCGCTGGGACCAAGTGAAGAACGAGAAATCCTAGCTGGCCACTGGGCAGAGGGGGTGGGCAGCTTCACTGCCAGCCCCGCCCCATCCCACTCAGGGCCAGTGCCTCTCCCTCCCTCACCGACTCAAGATGACACACAGACCCTCAGGAAAGGGGCTGGCAGGCCTGGCCTAAGGAGGGGCGGAAACCCAAGCTGATGTCACGGCGGGGGGCTGACTCACAAGTTTTTCACTTCCTGTGCTGTCAGAGCAACAGGCTCTGGGCTCTAGCTCAGGGGGAAAGTGAGTGCAGGCCCCACAAAAGAATTAAGGCTGCGGGAACAGCCCTGGGGCTCCTGGGGAGAGAGTCCTGAGACTCTGGGGCAGCAAGAGAAATCCTGCCCCACGACTTCCCAACTGTGTGACCTCCAGCAAGTCCACTGCCCTCTTTGGGCCTCAGTGGTCCCCTGAGTTAGGAAGCACCCCACCCTTTTTAGAGAGTGGTTGTGAGAACGACACGAGGGGGACAGTGTGGGTGGAAACACCCAGCCTCACCCACGGCACACGGCAGACATTAGAAGTGCACAGCGCTATGGCAGCCAGACAGCGCCACACCTGCGGGGACGGCAGGCGGCCGGCACTCCCAGGCCGACTCACTCAGGTGATGGGAACAAGCTCAGGTGAGGCTGGGCCAGGGCCTCACCTGAGTGGAAAACTTCATTCTGGGCCAAGTACGGGCCTGGCTCTGGTGGAGGCAGGTAGGGGCGGAGAGCAGCTTCCGTCCCAGCAGGTGGAGGCCAGGTGGAGGCCAGGGCTTTCGGCTCCACCCTGGCCACATGGGCCAAGCCACTGTGCCAAGGCCAGGGGCAGGCGGCCAGGGGACAGGTGTCAGGGTGCAGCTGTGAGCACAGGAGACTTTGTCCAGACGGTGCCCCTCGGCTCTGCACTGCCCTGCTCCCAGGCTGGCCCACCGCAGATGCACAGAGGCATTGGCAAAGCTGGGGTCAAGCTAGGGGCCCCAACTGGCAGTTTTTCCCTAGAATAATACCTGAACTGAAGGAAGAGGCTGGGACATAGAGGCAGACCAGGGCAGCCCCTTCCTCAAACCACAGCTTTGCATGAACCGAAAGGTCCCACAGACCAGAGTGGGGTCCCCTGCGGGGTCAGGGCTGCACATGCTGACAGCCCCCACTGCTTCTCCTAAGCCCTTCTGGAGTCTAAAAGCCACAACTGAGTCAACTTCCTCCTTCCACACCAACCCCCCTTTAGTACCACTGACTGACGATTCATGTTTGGGGCAGAAAAACAATACAGATGAGGAAAACGGGAGCAGAGGAGTGGGCAGGGCTGGGAATGCAATGGGGAGAACCCACCCTTGCTGGCATGGACTCCAGCTGGCACACCTGGAGACTTCTCCCGACGCCCTCCTCCCGTGTGGAGCGCTGTATCTCTTCTCCCCAGAAAGGGACGGCCAGGAAGCCCAGGCAACGGGCCGGCGGGGGAGGCCCTTCCAGTCTGCCCCAGCCCACTCCTCCAGGAACCACCTGGCACTGCCCCTCGAGGCCTACTGCCCGTGGACGCTGGTGCTCCCATCTCCACGGGTTCCCTGATCCCTGGGAAGGGACACCTCGAAGACGTGCCCAGCCCAGCCCAGCTGCCCGGCTGTACTCCACTGCTCGTGGAAGGAAACGCAAATTAAATGCCAACTGATTGTCTCCACAGAGGAGGTATTAATTTAATGCGAACACTTAACCAGGGCAGCCGATTCCATTACAGGCGGGCGGTAATGGCCTGGGCGGGCCAGGGCACAGGCTGCAAGCTGGGATGGGGGCCGGGTTAGAGGAGCCACCTCGTCAAGTGTGTCCCCCACCCAGCAGGCTGCCACCCACCCCCACACACAGAACTGCTTTCAACCGGAAACAGCAGCCTCCTCCAGGGACCCCAGCGGGCAAGGTCTGTGCCATGCTGCTCAGGGGCTGGGCAGGGGGCATCTAACATCCATAGGAAGATCCCTGTGGAAGAGAGGATACCAGGCCAGGAGGCAGGAGACCCTGATTCAAGTCCTGGCTGTGTTGATAATTCACTGCATGACCCCAGGCAAGCCCCTTTTCTGCCCTGGGCTTCAGTCTCCTCATTTGTAATGTAACCTCTAAGAATCCCTCTGGACATGACTGTGCAGACCCTGGATACGGACCTCCTTGGAGCCCAGGAGAGGTGACAGGCTCAGGAATGCCAACTCCACCCAGAGTCATTGTGGGCAAAGTCAGGCCTCTAGCTGCCCACCCTCAGCTGCAGACACCCCCTGATCAGCCTCTCCCCGGCCAACAAGCAGGGGATGGTGTGGCAGCATGCAATCCTTCATTTGTCACTCATTTGTTCATTCCCCCAAATAGTTCCCAAGAGCTTTCCACGAGTCACACAGGCCTGACTGTATCAAAGACAGTGGGTGTCTCTGCAGCGCTCACAAGGAAGGACAGGCACACTGGGAGCTGCCTGTGCTGTGTGATCCCCAGAGGCTCTGCTTACTCCTAGCTAGGAGCCTCAGTCTCCACCTCTGTAAAATGGGTTGGCAATCCCACGTACAGGGTCAGGTAAGGCACACAGGTGCTCCAATGGAGGACGACATCACCCTGGCTGCACTTGCCTGGGGGAGGGAGGGGCAGGTGGGCGGGTGCAGGTCTGGACCACCCAAGCAGGGACCAGGGACACTTCTCCATCCTGTCCTGACCCTCTGGGATCCAGGAGCAGCTGAGAGAGGTGGCGCTGGTGAAAGGGACGGTGGTGGGGATGAGTTGCATCATCACCCACACTCCCCCACCTGCTTCCTGGTGCCCAAACGGACCCAGTGCAGGGCAGCTGGTGGGTCTCTGGGCTCTCCATGGGGAGCGACCAGGCTTGAGAGAGGCAGGAGATAGAGAACAGCAAGCCCCTAACTGGCCCCCATTCCCCAGCCAGTGGTGGGCAGGCAGTTCTGAGTCTGGTCCTGCCTCTGCCTCCCACTGGCTATGTGACCTTGGAAGAGTCCCTTCCCCGTCTCTGGCACCACTCTCCCCTTAGTAATGCAGTGGTGTCAAACTGGATGGATTCTAAGGCCCCACCCAGACAAGCCAGCAACAACTTCCGCAGTCCCTAGACAAACCCTGCACTAGCCACAAAGCTACCTGGTAAACCTCAAAGTCTCACAAGCCAGCTGGAATGTCGGTCCTTGAGTTCAAAACGGTGTGTTGTAGTGGGGAGAAGGGCAGGGGCTCTGGAGACAGAGGATCCTGGGATCAAATCCCAGCCAGGTGTCTTACGGCTCTGCCACCTTGAGCAAGTTACCAACCCTCTCTTAGACTCGGTCATAGTAGGTCCCAGGGTTTTCTGCAAATATTACGTGGAATAACAGATGACAGGTACCCACCCAGTGCCTGGCACACCATGAGCATACTGCTAGTGTCATCATCCTCATCCTTACAACCTTCCAATGACAGATGCTCAGAGGTGGGGAAGGGGCTGGGGAGTGCTCCAGGGCCACACTGCAAGGGATGGGGCCAGACTTGCACCCAGGGCTGTCTGAGCCCAGAGCTATTATGCTGCTAGAACAATCGTGTTGTTGATGGTGACAATAATGAGCTACAAGCCACCATCACCCAGGTGACAGGAAGCACATGGGGATAGGGGGAGTGGCAGAGGGAAAGAAGCCAGATGCTACTGCCAGCAAAATCCAGCAAATGTCTGCCTCCACCCTCCACACCCCCACCTGTGCCCAGGAATGACTGGGTACATGCTCAGCCCTTTCAGATCTGTCCTGACAGGGGCCGCTGTGGTGGCCGGTGAGCCCAGGGCAGGGGTGCCCAGCTGGTCTCATAGACCTCCCAGCAGGCACAGGCATGTAAGGGTGGGCTTTTGTGGGCAAAGTGGGGTCCAGGGAGCTCCCAGGTCACCTGCCTCAATGCCAATGAGGTTCCCGCTGTTCTGTGAGTCACCTGTTCCAATTCCCAGTGTGTGGGCCTGCCCAGGCTCTCAGCTTCACTCCCACTCAGTATCACTGTTGAACACACCTTTGGTGAAATGGCCACTCTGTGGACACTTGCAACCCCACATGGTGTGTCCTCCTTCCGGTGTGTCTGTCTAGAAACCACATCCGAGTGGGCACTGCCCCCACAGCCAGGCCACTCCGAGAAGGAAAGAGACTCAAGCAGCATCTCACAGGAAGAGGAATCTGGGCCCCAAACTGCAGGTCCCTGTGAGGTTTCTGGGGTACCATCTGCAACCTCTTCCAGACTCGGATACACCTTCAACACCTCCTCCAGGGAGCCCTCCATGAGTCAGTATGCCCGTGAGGATGTGTAAACATTCACCTCCCTGCCTCTCTCTTCAGGCTCTGCTTCCCTACAAGCAGGGAGGGTTTGCATTTTTGTAAAATGCTGATGAGGTGCTAATCATCACACCCCACCACCAATGCCCATCCCAGCTGTAGGTGTTATCACTCCCACTCTACACATGAAAAACTGAGGCTCAAGTGGAATGACTTGCTCAAGGTCAAATCCATGGTTCGACAGCGACTTGCTGGCTCCGTAAACCCCACTCCCCACCATGCCCCAGCACATTGCTCAGAAAACGCCTCCAGTTACAACGCCAGGGTCAGAGGCACAGATGTATAGACACAGGGTCACAGTCACAGACTTGGAGAAGAGCCACTTCACCAGGGTGTTTGCCTGCGTACTCCTGTCTCAGGGCCCTAGAGCCCTGGGGGAGAAAGGTCTTAGCACGGCGCCTGCTCCTCTGCCCAGGCCACCAGTTGGGCCTGGCACGCAGTAAGCAAAAAGGCATCAGCTTGGCATGCAGTGAACAAAAAGGCATCAGCTTCAGAGCTGATGGAACCGGGCTCCAATCCCAGCATTCCTAGCCTCAGGCTCCTGGACAAGTGATTCCAGTCCCTGAGCCTACCCATTTGGTCATCTGTGAAATGGAACCATAAAGGTCCCCCTCAGGACTGAGACAGTTTGTGAATGAGATGATATACCAGACTCTGAATGGAGACTCTCGTCCCCTTCCTGCCCACTCCCACCCATCACTAGCTCTGGGGTCTGAGACAGCAGCCTTGCCTCTCAGGACTCAGTCTCTTCATCCGTAAAATGGGCTCAGCTTCTTTCTGGCTCTGCCGTGCTATGGAAATGATGGGGGGAAGTCACAGCATGTCATCAGGCCCTGAGCACGAACTGCAGTGGTCCTACACCTGGCCCAGCAGATGGGGATGCCAGAGGGGCAGAAGCCCTGCCACTACCAAGCTGCTTGCCCTGTGAGCCAGGCTCCCCGCCTTTAAGTCGGGGCAAAGAGAAATGCCTACCTTAGGGAGTTATCACCTCCAGGTACATGCTCAGCAGATAAAAGCTGAGATTAGTCATGGAATGCAGCCGTTATGCTATCCTTCTGCCATGGACAATGGGCAGCGCAGCTGCCAGGACCCCCGGCACCAGGCAGGGCACCTGGGTGCCAAACCAGCGCCCGCTACCAATGCCTGGTAACACACAGGCTGCCAGAGACACAGGAGGATGACTCATCCCCCTGGTGTCCAATTCAGCACCATATCCCAATGTCTGGACCAGACCTGGCACCAGTGAAGCCTCAGTGAGTGACAGGTGTTTCTGGAGACACCCAACCCGGCAGCCTCGGAGTATCTGCTGCAGCCCCTCAGCCTGGTCGCCGGCTTAGATGTCATCTTCCTCGCCTAGGGCAGATTCAACATACATTTCCCAAGTGCCCACTAGGGAACCAAGTGCTGGGAACACCGATGTGTATTAAGAGCATTCTCCTCTCACGGAGAAGGGGAGGCGCATTCCGGGGCTCTCTGTAGCTCTGGATTCTCAATCCCTCCAACCCAACAAGGATGGGAAGATCTGGGCATGGGTTGCCTTGTGCCCAGAGACAGGGATGGAAGGGGTGCCCACCCTGGGCTCTCAGTGCCAGGAGGCATCTTATTCTGCCCACGAGCGAAGGGCCCATCCAAGTTGTCATTGCCAGTGGTACCCGGGAGCAGGAGGGAGGAAACTGGGTGGCTGAGCAATGGGGTCGGGGGGAAATTGTCACTGTCCCCCTTGTATCTTTTAAATTGTAGTAAAATACATATAACATAAAATGTACCATTTTAACCTTTTTTTTTTTTTTTGAGTCAGGGGCTCACTCTGTCGCCCTGACTGGAGTGCAGTGGCACAATCACAGCTTACCACAGCCTCAAACTCCTGGGCTCAGGCAATCTTCCCACCTCAGCCTCCTGAGTAGCTGAGACTACAGGCATGCACCACCATGCTCAGCTAATTTTTAAATGTTTTGTAGAGACGAGGTCTCACTAAGTGGCCTAGGCTGGTCTCCAACTCCTGGGTTCAAGTTATCCTCCCCACCTTGGCCTCCCAAAGTGCTGTTGGGATTACAGGCACGTGCCACCGCACCCGGCCCATTTTAACCATTTTTAAGTGTGCAGTTCAGTGGATTAAGTACACTGACACTATCATGCAGCCATCACCACTACCCATCTCCTGAACTCTTTTCATCTCTCAAAATGGAAACTCTGTCCCCATTAAACAACAAAGCCCCATGCCTCCCTCCCTCAGCCCCTGGCACAGACTGGCTACTTTCTGTCTCGATGGTCTTGACTCCTCTAGGTGCCATGTATAAATAGACCCAGATAGTATTTTTCCTTTTGTGAATGGTTTATTTCACTTAGCATTGTGTCCTCAAGGTTCACCCATGTCATAGCATTTGTCAGAATTTCCTTCCTTCCGTCGCTTTTTAATTTTGAATGATGTCATGCATGCCTGGTCAAAAAAATCAAGACCACTTAAATTTTAAGAGACTAAAATACCTCACTTTCCCCTTGTCTGAAATAGTATGAGTGTTACAATGATTACACAAGAAATAAAACAAGTCAGATACACCAAATTTTAAAAAAGTTAAAGCCCACCCAAATCCCCTTCTCTGAAAGAATTATTGTTAACATTGGCAGTATTGTCCTTCCCAACTTTTTCTTATGAGATTTTTAAAAAATGACAAGGGGCCAGGCGTGCTGGCTCATGCCTGTAACCACAGCACCCTTGAGCCCAGGAGTTAGAGACCAGCCTGGGCAACATAGTGAGAACTCATCTCTACAAAAAAATTAGCTGAGGCCGGGCTTGGTGTTTCAGCCTGTAATCCCAGCACTTTGGGAGGCCAAGGCGAGTGGATTGCCTGAGCCCGCGAGTTCGAGACCCACCCGGGCAACTTGATTTATTGTCTCTACAATAAATCAAAAAAATTAGCCAGGCGTGGTAGCGCGTGCCTGTAGTTCCGGCTACTTGGAAGGCTGAGGCGGAAGGATCGCTGGAGCCCAGCAGGTCGAGGCTGCGGTGGCCGGGAGCGGCCACTGCACTCCAGTCTGGGCGACAGAGCGAGACTCCAACTCAAAAGCATGGTGGCACATGCCTGTGGTCCTAGCACTTCGGGAAGCTTAGGCAGGAGGATCACCTGAGCCCAGGAGGTCAAGGCTGTGGTGAGTAACAGAGTGAGACCCTGACAAAAAAAAAAAAAAAAAAAAAAATGACAATAGGACAGACCGTGTGATTTTCAAGTGTACCTTCTCCCAGTCCACATCAGCATCCTTCCGAGCCGGGGAACCAGCAAATGGCTGTGGTGTTGCTGATTCAGTGCATCCTCCACTGTCATTCCCGAGTCCCAGCAATCCAAACAACTCTGCAAAGAATCCCTCGGCACACTTACATTTGCATATTTGTCCAGGCATCCCCTGGAGTGGGTCGAGTGTGCAGACAGGAAAGGCTTACCCTTTTCAAGCACTGCAGTGGTGCTTTCTTAAGTGGTTTTGACTTCCTGCCACAGGCTCCCAGTTGCCCAAGGAACCAAGGCAAAGCAGGGCCTCTGACCTGGGTCTCTACCCCAGCTCCTGCAGCAACACTGTTTTGTGCCTCAGTTTCCCTATTTGTCAGAACGTTGCCTTCTCTCAGGAAGACCCACCATAAACACTGCCCTTCCTCGTGGGTGGTACTCTGCCTTCCCCAAGGAGCAGGGGTCGAGACATCAGGCTCACCTATCCTCCACAAGGGGTAGCAGTCTTACCTGGTGGGTGATAAACCAGGTGCGAGGGTGGGCAGGATGGAGCAGCATCCCCCAGCACCTCCAGCCCTGGTATACCAAGCTACATCACCCCTCCAAAGCATGTTCTCAGCCTGGAAGATTCTACAGCCCCCTCCCTTTGTCATTTCTCCTCATCTAAAGTTTCCTCATGACTTCACCACCTAGATTATACCCCCTCCTCCAGGAAGTCTTCCTTGACTCCTTGGTCAGGGTCAAGTGCCACTCTTCTGTGCTGCAAAGACCCAGGTCATCAGGTACTAAGGTTATCTGTTCACTGGCCAGTCTCCTCTACTTAGCTCTTACAAGATCAAGCCCATCTCTGAGTCATAGCTGCAACTCCAATGCCAAGCACAGAGCCTGGTACACAGTAGGCACCAAATAAATGTTCACTGAATTTAAAAGGGTCCATCCAGTGTCACCTCCAGGGCCTTCCCTAGGAGAGCCAATCTAGAGCCTGGGCAGTCCTGACTCACTGTGGCCTTGGACATGGCCTCTCTGCCTCCCCTCCCCATCAGCCTGTTTCCCCAACAACCTCCACAGTGCAGGCCAGCAGTGCTACACTCTCTTCTCTCCAGCTTGAAGCCTGGGCCCACCTGGCATGGGGCAGATGGTGTGGAGGGCGGTGCCCAAGCTCTTCATCCCTAGGACACAGTCCTCCTGTCCAGGCCTGGTCTAGCCCCCAGAATCCCTCCCCACACCATTCCCAATGGCAGCCGGCTCTCAGCCTCCCGGGCTCCAGCTCTCGCCCAAGTCCAGAAGCCAGCAGGAGGGCTGGTAGCAGGTTGCTGGGAACACAGACCAAGAAGCGGGAGGCCCAGGGGGTCTGTTCCCAGGAGGGTGTGGGGAGCCCCACCCAGGGGCATGTTTACAGCCTGAGAAAAACAGCAACTCTCGGGGCTATTTTGGAAACCTAATATGTACTTTGGGTCTCTCCATTGTTTATTCCAAGTGACTGCACAGCCCTGAAGGTAAATGCAGGGCACCTCCACATAATCTCCGATCACAGCCTCTGGCCCGGAGCAGCCCTGGGGCCAGCTGCCTGGCATTCCAGGTTTCCCTTTTCACCCACAGTCCAGGGGCCCAGCAGAGCCCACCAGGAAAGAGTTGGCACACACCCCCACCCTAGGCTTCAAACAAGGCTCTGCAGCCTTGAGCCCAGTTGCGTCCCTTAGGCTCAGTCTCCTCATCTGTAAAATGGGTGTGAGCGACCCCATCTGGATTCAAACCTGCTCCAAGCGAGGTGAAAAAAAGCACAGAACACAGGATCCCCAGGACATCAGAGGAGGACGGCCAGGCCATTCACAAGTGAGAAGTCTGAAGCCCAGCGGGGGACGGTGATGCATCCAAGGTCCCACCCAGCCAGGCATCGGCTGGCTCAGTGCAACTCCAGGGGTGGTGAGCTTCCTGCCATTCCACCGGTGAGGGGCGGGAACATCCCGGAGCACTTGCCGGGTAGAGGAAGGGGAGGATGGCGGGGACCTGGCAAACTAGCGACATGCGGGGCGTGTACGACCAAGGGTGTGTGACGGAGGATGCCTGTCCACGCAAGGCCGTGATTGTCCTGACGAACTGGGGAGGCCAGGCCAGCCCCAGGCACAGCCGGGGTGGGTAATTAGACTCTCCCGGCCAGGCCAGGAGAGGGATCAGTGATTACAGCTCAAGGGGACACACTCATGACTGATAGCAGCCTCCTGCCATCATGGTGGGCCCTGGCGTGAGCTAGTGGGGAGGGTGGAGGTGGGCACTGGGTGCCCCCCACACCCACGCAGGAGTGTTGCTCCCATGTCCCCAGGGGCCTGGGGAGCCCCCCTCAGCGACAGTCAGTTCCCCTGAGACGGGGCCATGAGACGAGCAAGGACTACTGGGGCCCTGTGTGACAGCACAGCCCCTGGCAGAGCATGCTCGCTGGAGCCTCTCGTTTTCTCGTGCCTGTTCTGCTGATGGGAAACTGAGCATCCCCAAGGTGTCCAGGGTCACATAATCACAGCAACTGTGAATTGCTGGCCGGTGCTAGGCGCTCTTTTCTTTTCTTTTCTTTTTGAGTTGGAGTCTCACTCTGCCACTCAGACTGGAGTGCAGTGGAATGATCACAGCTCACCGGTCTCAAACTCCTGAGCACAGACGATCCTCCTGCCTCAGCCTCCAGAGTAGCTGAGACTACAGGTGTGTGCCACCATGCCCAGCTAAATTTTTTTATTTTTCGTAAAGACGAGGTCCCGCTATGCTGCCTAGGCTGGTCACCAACTCTGGGGTTAATTGATTCTTCCACCTCAGCTTCCCAAAGTGCTAGGATTACAGGTGTGTGTGAGCCACCGTACCCGGCTTACACTCTTAACTCATTTAATCCTTACAACCTTACAAGGTAGGCACTGTTATTATGCCCATTTTAAAGATGAGGAAACTGAAGTCCAGGAAAGTGAAGCAACTTGCCCAAGATCAGAGAGCAGGAAGTGGTAGAGCCAGGACTTGAACCTAGAAAGTCTGACTCCAGAGCCCAACTTCATCACCACCAGCCTTTCCTGCTCTGCTCGCCTTGTGAAGAGGTGGGTGC
Source organism: Carlito syrichta (assembly GCF_000164805.1). NCBI lineage: Eukaryota > Metazoa > Chordata > Mammalia > Primates > Tarsiidae > Carlito > Carlito syrichta. The sequence continues at coordinate 20,115 of NW_007113863.1, read as the reverse complement.
TGATCTGATCCCAAAGCATGGGCTTGTTTCTCTGTGCCAAGGGGCCTCATGTTGGGAGAAGGTGTATGCTTCAGCCTCCAAGGAATCAGAATGAATCCCAAGTTGCATGACCCCCAAACTCCAAGAGCAAAGCGCCAGGCTGGGGCACATCTTGGCCCTACCTGTGTGGCCCTAGGGTAAGGCTGCCCTCCAGTTGGTGTTGGAGGACAGAGCCCTGGGGCCCTCAGATGGACAGAGTTCTCAAGGGGAGCCCCTCGAGCACTGCCCAGATGCTGCCAGGCTCCCAGACAGAGGAGGCAGGAGTCACCAGCCCCAGCTATGCCAAAGGGCGGGCACCAGCACAGCCTCTCCTTCCAACTCAAACTTGACCGGGGGCTCTTTTCCACCAGAGATTCGGGGCTCCGGCCCATAATTCCTGGCCTGGACTCTACAAAAAGCTAAAATGGAGACTTTCCAAGCCAGGAGGATGAGAAGGAGCTGGCCCCGGAGAAGGGTGAGGCTATTCACCCTCGCTCCTTATACCAAAATACTTGGACATCGGACCAACCTGGCGTGGACATCCAACCCAGTCAGTCTGGCTGGTGACCTGATAAAAGTGCCTCAGTTTCCTCATTGGTAAAACGGAGATGACAACAGCACCTTCTCCCTGGGTCATGAGGATGAACAAGTGCGAGTGCCTGGCATGATTTCAGCCCTTAGTGAGCAGGCCCCACTTCCTGCTGCTGGGAGGTTGTGACAGCCCCCAGGCCCCAGGCTTCGCTTTGTCTTCTGGGTCCCCTCTGCCATGCTGGAACCGGGGCGCTGGCTGGTATCCAGAGTCTCCCAGTGCCCAGCACATAGCACCGGCTGCACCTGGGAGCTCACACTCTCCCTCCTCCCACCTTAGGGAGACCCTGTAAGCCACGCAGGACAGAGGGGAGAGTGGTGGGCCTTGTCCCAACTGGCCCGGGCAGACAGCCGGGTCACACCCACCCCAGAAGGCCCACAAAGACAGCAGGCGGATCTCCTCCTGGTGACTTTGCCTCGGGACAGATGGGACACAGTGTGGTATCTGTCAGACCAGATGGCCTGGTCGGCCCCAGGGGCCAGGACACCAGCTGGGAGTCCAGCCCTGGCAGGCAAAACTGCTTAACCCCTTCCTGCCCCAGCCACAGGAGCCATGTGCCTGGGACAACATAATCACGGATACACCTCAGGCCTCCTGTCTCTCCCCTTGGAGGTGAGGGCCTCCCTGTGGCCAAAAGGGAGTCTGGGAGACCGTGGAGAGGGAGGGAACCATAGGATGGGTGAAAGTGGAGGAGGGGCCACCGCACAGCTCTGAGGCAGCCCAGGACCACCAGGAATCTGTCATCCCAGAGGGCCAGCAGGTGGGGACACTGATTCCAGGCCAGGGCGCCCTGTGGGGCTTCGGAGACTGGCTACTCTGCTCACAGGACACCTGCCTGGAGGGGGATCACCAGGCCAAGAGGCCACCGGCCACCTTTATGGAGCCATTAATAGAACACCCAGCCCCTTGCCCAAACCACAGAAACAGCACCAGCCTGTGAAGGAGGGCACCCAACCTCGCCAGGCTGGCTGAATGGCTGTGGACATGCTGCTCAATCTCTCTGGCCCTCAGTGTCCCCATCAGGGGCTGGGGTGATTTCTGGGATCTAGGGCTACTTCCGGCTCCAAGGGTTCCATGACTCCTGGAGAAGGAATCGTCTCCCTCTGAGGAACTTGTGGGATCCCACGGGGCCCAGCCAGATCCTTTCTCTATAGAGCGTGCCCCAACTTGTGTCTGTGAGACAAAGTCTGAGCTCTCTTGAGAAGTGGAAAAGAGGAAGTTTAGGCGGGAAAAGGGTCCACCTCTAGGCTTTGCAGGGGAGTGTGCTGCCTTAGAACCATCAGGCAGTCAACGTCCACCATGTCCCTACTCCATGGAAGGCTAAACAAGGGGGAGATGCAGCAGCAGGGATCATGGCTAGAGACCAAGAAGCATTTCCTAATGGAAAAGACCACAAGGACGCTGAAGGGCATGTGTCCCAGAAGGCTCTGGAATGCTCTTCCTAGGCAGGAAAGAGCTTTAAGCAGGATTTTCAGCGGTCCTAGTCTCAAGGTGAAGGAGAAACAGCTGACCTCTGGAGACCCCACTGGGGACAACTAGCCAGTGTCAGGCAGGGTAAAGCAGTGTCTTGGAGCCTCTGCCCTCAGGAACTCAGACGACCTAACATTCCAGAAGGCAAAGGTGTCATCTGAAGGCAGAGCCCGGCCACACTCGGCTCCGGCCTGGGTCCTGCATGCTGATGTCTCAGAACAAAGGCTGCCAAGGACTCCAGAAAAGCCAAGAACACATCCACACAGCAGAGGAGGGACGGCTAGGTGAGGGGCCGCCAGCCAGGAGAGAGATCTGTTGGTCGGTACAAAGCAGAACGTGGGCTGGGACCCACACACCTGACTCTGAGTCCTGGCTCTGCCACCAACCATGGGCAAGTCTCTGCCCCTCTCTGACAAAAGGGGAAGAGGAGGACTGAACCATCTCTAAGCACTCTTCTGGCCCTGGTGTCACAGCCACTTGGCAATTCCCTGGGATCAGCCAGCTCCCAGCTCGTGCAGCATCATCGCCAAAGTCCGAGCATGGGGGCTGAGCACAGGGTCCAGGAGACAACAGGCGGCGGGTGAGGGAGTGGATGGATGGAGTGGGCAGTCCTGGAAAAGAAGAGCAGAAGGTCCCAGGTGGCCCCTGGGATGACTCCTCACACCTGCCCACAGACCTCCCTGAATCACCTTCCATCAGTACAGACCCTGCAGTATCCAATCCCCTTCTCTGACTTGTACACACGTGTGCACACACCTGCACATGTAGACATATGTATGCAACACACGTGGGATGCACAGTGGCCTGACTCTGAATCCTGAGAAGACAAATTAAAGCTCTAGTCTGCTCTAGTCTGACCTTAGGGGTTCCTGGCTTTGGGAAGTCCCCTTCCAAAGCTGGGTGTGACATGAGACTCGGTGGCGGTGGAACCCAGTGGTGATCCTGGAACCCAAGAGACCTGAGCTCACATGCCAGCTCCGCCACTTTCTAGTTGAGACAAATAACAAGTCATTTTGCCTGCCGAGACTCAGTTTTCTCATCTGTGTGATGGGCATAATCACAGCCATCCTTCCAGAGCGTTGTGATGCTCAAGAAAACACATCCTTGAAGCACTGAGCATGGCTATACTCTTGGAAAATGAGCGAGGGAGGCGTAAGGGGATCACGAGCTCCTGGCCCCCTCCTTGGAGGGGCGGAGGGTCAGGCAAGCCTCCCAGGGCTCCTCTACATGGCCCTGCAATCCCTTCTAGCTGGTTTCCCACCTTGTGCTTGGGACGTCAGTGGGTAGAAGCTCAAAGCAGCCTTTGTCTCAGACGAAACCCTAAACCAGTCACCCTGACGTCAGCCCTGGAAAAACAATGCCAAGCCAGCCTTCAACGTCACCTCTGTGCCAAGGCCCGGGAGAGAGCGCTTCACCCGCAAGGCCCCGCAGACATAGTCCAGGAGAACCCAGAAGCCATCTACCCATTGTCTGCAGAGGCCCAGAAGGAGGAACAGTGGCCTTGCTGCCCACTGAGGGCAGGGCAGGACTTGAGCTTCTGTCTTCCAACTCCTGAATCTCAGCCCCAGGAAAGGGGCCAGGAACATGAGGCTCGCTTCTCAGCCTGGGAGACTGAGCTGAAAGTGTGGGGAAAGAACTCTGGGTAAACAGACCACCAGATGCCGGTTCAAATCCCAGTCCTGCCCTTGCCTCCTAGTGAGACCTCAGACCAGCAACGTGACCCTGAGGCTGTTTCCAAATCTGCATGGATGAGGAGGCTGTGACATCCCACGATCCCCAGGGAGGCAGGGACGGGAACAGACTCCCCGATTCATGTCCACACCCCACCAAGTCCTCCTGGAAGCCACAGGCTCCTGGCGACAACCTGCGTGAATGCAGCCTTGAATGCCAGGTCTTGTCCGCCGGTCACCCCACACTGGGAGGCTGCTGGGGAGTAGAAGGGACGTGACCTCCTCCTTGCTGGCTAGGAGGAGGCACTGATGGGGAGAGGAAGTGCCCAGAATACAAAAGGCCAGTCTGTAGCCAGAGGGGGAGGGAGCAGGCAGTTCCCACTGTGTCCCAGCCTGGGGACTGGAGAGGGTCAGGCCAGGGCAGGAGGACAGAGCAGCAGCAGCTCAGGGGCCAGCCCCACACTCAGCACTCGCAAGCACTATCTCACTGGGTCCTTGCACGGCCTCACGAGCTGAGGTTGTCATACCCGTTTTACAGATGACAGAAATGAGTCTCAGAGTAGTGATGCCAACCCAGGGAGTCCCACCCCTGGCCAGAGTTCCCACCCAAGCAAAAGCCCAGACCACAGGCCAACAGGGAACACCAAGCAAGAGCTAACAAGGCAATTTCCTTTTAATTCCCCACGCTGTAATTGGGCCTTATGGCTCAGAAAAGAACCACCTACAGAGTGGGGCTGAGGAGAAGCTGAACTTGGCATCAGATTAACCCCGACTCCGCCGGCAGCAGCCTCAGCTTCAGCCTGAGCTGAGGCCTCCAGTTTCCCTGAGTCAGAGAAGTCCTGATGTTTTAAATGTTAGTATTTTCTAGCCCGGCATGGTGGCTCACGCCCATAATCCCAGCACTTTGGAAGGCTGAGGTGAGAGGATTGTCTGAGCCTAGGGTTCAAGACCAGCCTGGGCAACTTGGTGTGACCTCATCTCTCCAATAACTCAAAAAAATAATTAGCCAGGCGTGGTGGCGTGTGTCTGTAGTCCCAGCTACCTGGAAGGCTGAGGCGGAAGGATCACCCGAGCCTAGCAGGTGGAGGCTGTGGTGGCTGTGAGCGTGCCACTGCACTCCAGTCTGGGCAATGGAGTGAGACTCCAAAAAATAAATAAATAAATGCTAGTACTTTCTTTAAAAGCAACTGGCAAACCAATTGCAGCCTACTATTAAGACTTTCTGCCAGGCATGGTGCCTCATGTCTGTAGCCCCAGTGCTTTGGGAGGCTGAGGTAGGAGGACCGCTTGAGCCCAGGAGTTTGAGACCAACCTGGGCAACATAGTGAGACCCTATCTCTACAAAAAATAAAAATAAAAATTAGCTGGGTGTCGTGGCACACCTGTAGTTCCAACTACTTGGGAGGCTAAAGCCAGAGGATCCCTTGAACTCAGAAGTTCGAGGCTGCAGGGAGCTGTGATCACAGCACGGCACTCCAGCCTGGGTGACAGAGTGAGACCCTGTCTCAGAAAAACACAGACCTTCCATCTCAAGATGGGTATACACCCAAAGCGCTGTTTGTCAGGGCACATCCCCAGACAGGGCCCTGGACCCACGATCTCTGTGGGGAATTGAGAATCAGCCTCCACAGTCCGCCCACCTCCAGCATCCTAGGCAAGGTCTCAGACCCTTCAGCTCCAGGGCTTACTCCAGAGACAGGGGAAGGCACTGCCTTCCCTGGGCCAGGCTTATCAATAGCCCTGGGGGGTCACATCATCTCATTTTATACAAGAGGAAACTGAGGTGCAGAAAAATGATATAACCAAGCACAGGGCTGGCAGACAGGGACGGTGGGTCAGTCAGCACCTCGGACCCCCAAAGCCAGGTCACAACTGGGAAGTACCTTTTGTTATAAGGAGCCAGACCCCATGGATGACCTCGGACGTCTCTCCTGGAGGCTGAGAGCCTTGTCCACCCACCAGGAACCGGATGTCCGGTCAAGGGGCAGGGCCTGGTCTCTGTGGACCCCACTGCACAGGCTCCAAGTCATGCCTTTGGCAGAGCTGCTTTCTTCAAGTGCTCTGGCCTCTGGGAGTTTCCCAAACCCCCCTGAAAGCACCAGCTGGCCCCAGAAGGAGTCCTCAGCACAAGGGTTTCAAAGAAGCCACGTTCAGGAGGCAGGATGAGAAGACCTGGCTTCCAGCCCCTGCTCTGCTGTGTGACAAAAAGGGAGGTGCTCTCCTCCTCTGGGCTTCAGTCTTCACATCTGTAAGTGGTCATGGATATGCAAGTGGGGGCAAGAGAAAACTATAAACCACTGAATGATGAACTCAGCAGAACTTATTTTTTTTTTTGAGTTGGAGTCTCACTCCGTCGCCCAGGCTGGAGTGCAGTGGCACGTTCACGGCCACCGCAGTCTCGACCTGCTGGACTCAGGTGATCCTTCCGCCTCAGCCTTCCAAGTAGCTGTAACTACAGGCACGTTACCACACCCAGCTTATTTTTTGATTTATTGTAGAGACGAGGTCTCGCCAAGTTGCCCAGGCTGGTCTCAAACCCCCGGGCTCAGGCAATCCTCTCACCTCGGCCTCTCAAAGTGCTGGGATTACAGGCTAAGCCACTGTGCCCAGCCACAGCAGAACTTTTTTAAAGATAGAGGCACATCTACCTACTCAGGATGACAGGGGAATTACTTTGCCTGGAATGACCTTGGAAAGCACCTCAAGCCCTATGGGCCTGAGGAAGAAGCCACAGATGTGAAGAGAAGGACAGGCAGGCTAACAGGGGCAAGTAGAACAGCCCAGCCTCCCAGCCCCCAATCCCTGACCCACATCCAACTCTAAGCCCTAGACCTTCCTGGGAGCTGGGAAGGCGAGGGTCCCCGGGGCTGGGATTGACCTCTAACCCGGCAGCTTGCCCTCTCACCAGGCAGCCTCCCTGCTCTCACCACGATAGCAAAGACCCCAGCCCATAGTACAAGGGGTCTGTAGTGGCCACAGGCAGGGTAAGAACCCTGGGGCACCAAGTCCAGAGGGTATAAACAGAGGTTCCTGGACATGTGTGCACACACATATGTGTGCGCATACACACACACAAACACACAAACACACACACACATACACACACACACAGACACGGACTCACAAACCCCCGGCACCAAGAGTCACTGGCGGGGCCTGGCCTCTGGCTGAGAGGTGGGGGACAGGGCGCTCCTCAGAGCCCTGCCCCTGTGTCAGAGCGGGGCAGGATGGGAGTGAGAGAGCCAGCCCGAAGAGCAGAGATCAATACGAGAAAGGAAGGAAAGAAGGAGAGGTGAGAGAGAGCACAGCAGACAGTGAGAACCAGAAAGACCAAGGCAGAGGGTAGGGGGAAGACAGGAAGAAGAAAGCAGGACAGGCCAAGTGCCGGCAGGGTCCAGGTTCAAGCCTAGGTGTGAGGAGCAGGCTCCAGACTGTGTGCCCTGTGGCAGTCTCACCTCCAGGCCTTTGCACAAGCTGTTCTCTCTCCCGGAGGCACCCTTCCTGCTCTTCACTTTTACTGAACCTTTAAGTACAACCCAGGTGATGCATCCTCCAGGAAGCCTTCCTTGACTGGCCTGAGACTGGCTCAGGTACCTTTCAGAATCCCTGGGTTTGGGATTCCTGGTGTCCCACCAGAGCTCCAGTCCTCTTGGGTCCTGCCTTAACAACAAGCTTCCCCCAGGCGATTCCACTACCACCCCCAAGATGGCCTTCTGCCCATTACCACAGTGGGCCAGGAGCAAAAATGGGGCAGCACTGGGCCCTGAGAAGATGTACCAATCCTATACAGAGAGGAGCCTGTCTGCCAGGGTATTTCACAAGGTCCACTTAGAACAGCAGCTCTTCCCCCCGCCCAAGACAGCAAACAGGCGGCAGTGAGCCAAGACCCATCTTAAATAACTCAAGTAATAAAAATGGCCAATTAGGAGGGGAGAAGGCAATGTCTCCACTGCAGGGGCCTCCCTCCCTCCATGGAGCAGCAGAAGAGCAGGGGCTGTGTGAACCTGCATCCCAAAGTCAGAGCACGCAGGCCAGAGGGTGCGGAGCAGGCTCCTGGAGGCAGAACGGCCCCACCCCAGCACAGGGAAGGCCTGGATGCCATTCGATTCCACCCAGCTCCTCTTCCCAGAGGCCCCAGGCTTGTTACGGATCACCGCAGAGCACCGTCATGTCACTTGCTTTCATGCCACATGACGATCTCATTTTCCAGATGCGGAAACAGAGGTTCCAAGAGGCAGAGTGACTCTGCTATGGTCTCGGAGCTGAGAAGCAGCGGAAATACCCTGCGGTCTCCCCTCTTCCCAGCTTCTGTCTGATCCAGGAGGTTTTTGTCCAACATCCCGTCCCAGCGTGTCTCGGGAAAGGGGGAGGCATGAATAGAAAGGCAGGGGAGGCTGAGGCATTCCACGGAGCTTCCAGAAGCTTCAGGTTGCAGGGGAAGTTGGAGGAGACACAGCCATGTGGGTAGGGCCCAGGCTTCCAGGGATTTAGACCTCATGAGCACAGCACTCACCAGTTTACAAGGTGCTTCCTAGGCATCCCTTCACTTGGTCTTCCAAACAGTCTCATGAGGTCAGACTGATTACCACCATTTCACAGAAGTGAAAACTGAGGCTCAAGCAGGAGCAGTGCTTGCACTGAGCACAGCTCTTCCTGGGTGTAGCATAGGATTGAGGGTGGGTCTGGAGTCTGACTCTCTGGAGTTGGAGATTGGCTTGCCACCCTCAGTGTCTCCCTGGCTCAGTGTCAGCATCCCTAAAATGGACGAATGATAGTATCCAGCTCACAGGGTTATGAGGAGTTGCCGTGAATTAAATGTTTATAAACTGCTTTGAATGGAGCCTGGCGAAGAGTAAATGCTGCGAAGGTATTTGTTCAATAAATGAATTAACTCATGCATTATTATTGTGCTCCGAGTACACACAGGCACTGTTCAAGAAGGTACTTGTCACGTGGTATTGTCACATGCCGTGACACATTTGCTCGTGTTGCCAGACTCTGAGCTCCTGAGGGCTAGGGCTGTGTCTGCTTCCCCAGTGCCCAGCCTGGCCCACATAGGGTGCACAGCCACTGTCATGAGAACAGAGCTCTGGCCCCTTAGACATCCACACCCAGCAAGAGGCCCGGACTGACTGTACCCTGGCAAGGTTCACAGCACTGACCAAAGCAAAAGGTCCCCAGCCCAGGGCAGAGCCAGCTTCCAAACTGCCACCAGCATGCCCCATGCTCCCTCCTGGTTTGTGACCCACTGGTGAGAACCTCTGACCACTGCCCTGGGGACACTCAGGGGCTGGGTAGGATAAATGGGGCATTAGTTTCGAGTCTGAGACCCACAGCCAGCCTTGGTTTTGCTCTGTGACATGGGGCTGAGTTCCTTCTCCTCTCTCAGCTTGTTTCCACCCTGCAGAGCTGCCCCGGGACTTAAATGAGACCACAGAAAGCACTACACAGGTGATATAACACATGTCCCCAGCCCCACCAGCCTAGGTGTGCCACTCTCCGTGGCTGACCAGGAACTCCCCCCACCAAGGCCCAGCCCCCATCAGGACCTTCTCCAAAGAGCAAGGGGCCGGATGGGCCTGCTATGACGGCTCAGGAGCGCATCTGCCTGCCGCCACCAGTGACTCATTTGCTTTGCAAGAAATAATTACTGTGAAGTGACAGCAGGAGGCTTCCAGCACCGCAGCCGCCTCCTGTTCTGCCACCCGCCGTGGCAATATTGTGACAGGCGCCAGGGAGACCCCACGCCTCGTGCCTGCCTCCTCGTCCTGGGTCAGCCTTTGCCAGCCTTCAGGGAGCACGGGACAAGGCCACCTCCTGGGAAGGGCACTGACCCTGGGGTCCAGAGACTCAGGCTGGACTCATTGCCAGCCTCAGGGTCTGGGACTGATTTCCTGCCCTCTCTGAACCTCTCATTGTAAAACAAGCAGAATCAATTCCTGCCTCTCATGGTGGCTTTCAAAGTCATCACTTATTTAAAGAAGCCATCACAGAGCCTAGCGCAAAGTAGGTGCTCAGTGCATGGCAGCACTAAGTCATCGTGATTTATTTTCAAAGCCTTTCAAGGTGTTTTTCCTACTCCATGATGTCAATTGATTTTTGCCTCAACTCTGGGAAGCAGAACTCCTAAGAAAACTTGCCCCCATTTTACAGAACAACAAACTGAGATGTGAGAAATTAAATGGCATGCACAAAATTCAGACCATTCCAATAAAGCTGCAGAGAGAATACGGTCTTCATAAGGCACTGGGCAAGCCCACCCTTCCACCATCCCCATTCCCAGGTGGGCAAAGCAAGGGCCATCACAGGCAACCCCAGACCAGGACCTAGACTCCACAGATCCTCGAGAAAAGCAGAGGCACTTGCCAGGTTTCCTGTTGGGTGACAACTACCCTCTCTTGTACCAGAGTTAGAACAAGAAACCACATCCTGCCCAGGAAGCCAAGCGCCGGGTGCTCAGTAGAGGTGGGCGGGCACTCCCCTGGGGTGCAGGCGGTGGCAGCGTCACAAACCTTCAGCTGCCTCCCACCTGGCCTGGAATCCTCTAAGCACCTGTCTGGCAATGCCCAGAAGGCTGTACAACCCACTGATGCTGCCAGCACAGGGCAGGGGCCGCCCTCGCTCAGCTTCCAGCCTGGTTCTCAACCTCTGCCCACCTCACAGGACCGGCATGGCTCAGCCTCCGTAGGGCACCACCCTCTGCCCTGTGAAACCTTTTGTAACATGATCATTTTCATACAGCATGCTAGAGCTAGGTGAGCCCACTGACTCCTCCCAGAACATAGAGTTTAGCATCCCTATTTTACTGATGAGAAAGCTGAGGCTCCAAGAGGCAGAGACCAGACCAAGCTCACTCAGCTTTTCTTTGTTCTTCCTTTTTTAGAGATTGGGCCCTGCTCTGTCACCTAAGCTGGAGAGTAATGGTGCAATCACAGTTCATTCCTGGGCTCAAGCGATCCTCCCACCACAGCCTCCTGAGTAGCTGGAACTACAGGCAAGTGCCAGGATGCCCGGCTAGTTTTTTTTTTAATTTTTTTGTAGAGATAGGGTCTCATTATATTGCCCAGGCTGGTCTTGAACTCCTGACCTCAAGTAATTCTCCCACTTTGGCCTCCCAAGGTGCTGGGATTACCGTGTCCAACCTCACTCAGTGTTTTTGTTTGTCTTGTTTTGTTTAAGTTGGAGTCTCACTCTGTCACCCAGGCTGTAGTGTCACACAGCCTCAACTTCTGGGCTTAGGCAATCCTTCTGCCTCAGCCTTCCAAGTAGCTGGAACTACAAGCCCATGCCACCACATCCAGCTAATTTTTTGGTTTATTGTAAAGACGAGGTCTTGCCAAGTTGCCTAGGCTGGTCTTGAACCCCTGGGTTCAGGCAATCCTCTCACCTTGGCCTCCCAAAGTGCTGGGATTATAGGCGTGAGCCATAGTGCCTGGCTCTCACTCAGCATTAACATCTGTGCTGGGTCCCTAACACCTGGCCCCAAGCTTGGGGGTTCATTTAGCCTTTCTGAATTGAAGCTGGGATCTTCTGATTTCAGGTGCAGACCCTCCCTCCACAAGTGGCCAAATCCCTGGACATGGTCTGTGTCATCTGTCTTATGTCCTATATCCCTGGAGTCCTCCTAGCTTACAGCAGCCAGGCGTGGAAAACTCTTTCTCATGCACGAGTGTTTACTCCACGTGGACCCAGGCCAGGCCCTGGCTGGGCTCTGACAGCAAGAGACAGAGACAGACCTGGAGCCCCCGCAGAGCTTGCAGTGGATGGAGAGCTGACACATCCCAGGCAGCTATGGCCCAAGGGGTGGGGGACTGTGATGTGGGAGGTAGTGGACACTCAGGGAAGAGCAATGTAGCCCTAGCCCTGAGTACAGGGGACAGGGGGGCTGCTTCCTTCCCCGTCCCCTCATCTACCCCCGACACAGGAAATAAATGGAACACCAGCTGGGCTTCACCTCCCCGACACGATCAAAACCCAGACCCACAAACACAAAGCCCATAGCCTCTGGTGTCACTGACACACAGCACGGTTAAATCAATTCTTCTGCAAGTCAACGCACCCCACTGCAGCAAAGAACATGTTCAAATTCCAAGTCTACCCTTCTGTGTCCTTCAAACCCCAACACATGTGGGGATGTGGACTGCAGGCCTGGACAGGGAGCCTGGTGTGTGCATCCTTTGTATGTGTGAGTGTGTGTGTGAGTGTGCACATGGTGGGCTTGGGGGGGAGACCCAAGGGCCCTGCATCCGGCTCTCATCAGCCAAGGCAAAGCCCCGCCCCACATTCCTTGGAGAAGGAATCTTTGGCGTCAGCTGTCTCCCTGTTTCTTTTTTTTTTTTCTGGGCCTTCACCACCACCCCCCAGCTTGAAGCTCTGAGAATCCCTCCCAAATCTGTCCCCAGTGAGAATGCCAGCCAGCCAAGGGACTCTGTAGCACAGGGAACCAAGGAATTAGATGGGGGAAAGTGGGGGCTGTGTGTTTCTTTTAAAGGAAGTTGGGAGAAAGGGCTGGGGGCTGGCAAGAGATTTCCGGAGGCACAAATCAACTACTAAGAGTAGGTCAAACATCCCTCTTAGACACTGGACAAAGAGGCAGCCCTTTCCCTCCGCCCCCAACACCATCTCTGGCGCCTTCCATGGGACAAAGAGAGTGAACGTGTCCTGAAATGGACTTGTCCAGAGCTGTGCTGAGAAATCCTTGTAAATGAAGGGAACAAACTTTGCCAGGAAAGGGGGGTGGCCTAGGGTGGGGACACACCCAGAGCCTACCAAGGCGCAGGTATCTTAACACAGGGGGGGGGGAAACACAACAATATTATCTTTTACAGAGGAGGAAGCAGGGACTCAGGCAACTCAGAGAGACCCGGCAACTCGCCCATGGTCACACAAATAGTGGCAGAGCCGGGATCCGAACCCTTTTCCTACCATCCAGGCTGCCTCGCTGGAAAATCAGAAATAAAGAATCCATTTCAGTGGCAGCTTCAGAAATAATGAAAGTGTCCACGCAAGAGGCAGGGAACAAAGGCCTCTGACAGTTTCCAGGACAGTCTTCTGGCTTTGGGCCACGCAGGGTCCAGTATCCACCTGCTTGAAGGCCTCCCTGGGGCGTGATGAGAAATAGCAAGGGACACTACAGCTGACCCACCCACCATTCCTTTTTGGAGACCTCCATTCTGGCCGACAGCCCAGCCCTTTCCGGCTTACAGTCAGAAATAGCTGTGACAAAAGTCCCTCCCATCCCAGAAACTGGCTTTTAAAAAAATGCTTGAAACAGACACACGGAAAGGTGGAAGGAACTTGCCAGCCTCAGCGCAGGCAGATGAGGTGGGCATCATGCAGGGAGGTGAGGCCAGCTCTGAATGGCAAATGGAAGGTCTGCCCAGCTCAGTTTCATGGGTCAGCCCTGCCGGGGCCTTAGTTTCTCCATCGCTAAATTGGAAGTACCCAGCTGAGTCAGTGATCTCTTTCTTTTTAAAACAGCAGAACCCTGTTCTCAAATGGAATCTTCCTTGGACTATCAATCCAGGAATCAGACAGACAGATTGATGGCTAATGTGGTCACATCTTAGGTGCTCAGCCTCCCACTTTCCCCAGAATCGTCCAAGGTACCCTGCCATGGACTCCTGGGCCCTGAAGAGCCCACCACCAGACTGAATGATCACGGTGGTCTCTCCAGGCTCTCAAACCACCCTCCAATCACCCAGGGACCAGGAAAAAAGACACCTAGTCTCCACACCGAGTGGTATACTCTCAGTGACCTGTGCTTCAAGTCACACAGGGGCTGGGGAGGTCAGGAGGGCTGGAGGGGCTTCTGGACCAACCCCTAAAAGAGTTGCCCCGCCCAAAAGGCAGCTAGACCAGCCCTCCCAGCGCTGGGCAACTTCCTCTACCAGCCCAGGGTAAATTTGTCCCCAACTGCCAGACTAGAGGGACCTTTTACTTGGCAACCTCAGACACTTCCTACTTCCTTCTAGAACCAATAGACAGAGAGGAAACTGTTGAAATGGTTCAGCCTGGGAATGTGCTAGGCAGCACTGTCCATGCCCAGAGCCTGGACCCTCGCCATCTGAGGCAGAAGCAGGAGAGGGAGGGAGAGGCCCAAAACAGACAAAGGCCACAGTGAGCACACTGTCATCTCGGGAGGCAGAAGGATCAGTCACGGCCCAGGCACCTTCGGGTCACAGACCTGCTGTATGAAGTGGGCTAGGAGGGATCACCTAAAGGAACTTCCTCATGTAAAGGTGGAAAACCTAAGGCTCAGAGAGGGTAGTGGTTGCTGGAGGTCACACAGCACCTAGTGGCAGAGCCAGACCAAGAGTCATGGTCTCCTGAATGCCAACTCAGAGACTGCACTGCTTGTTTAAAACTCAGAGATTCAGCAAGAATCTCCCAGGGAAAAGCCCCCATCTTGCAAAGTCAGAACAGGACACTTGAGTGGCATTGGCTGGTGGCAGAGTAGAAATGTTTGTTTTGGTTTCCAAATCAACGCTTGACAACCTTGTCCTCAATACAGGCTCAGCGACCACATTTCCCACGTGGTAAAGACCTGGTTGGGCCAAGGGGAAGCGAGAGAGAGCAGTGGCAATAGGGGCCAGGACACAGGCAACCCAGGGCAAGGGCTCTGGTTTGGGGTGGTATTTCCAAAGCATGGTTCATGTACCACTGATGGCACTTGAGATGATGTTAGGTGGTACACAGGTGACTTTTCACGTTGAAAATGTATTGAATGCACAGGTGAATGGATCAACAAAATGTGGTCTATCCATACAGCGGAATATTATTCAGCATAAAAAAGAAATCTTCTATGGATACATGCTACAGTGTGGGTGAACCTCAAAAACATGATGTAAGGGAAAGAAACCAGCCACAAAAGACTACTTATTGTATGACTCTATTTATAAGAACTGTCCCAAAAAGGCAGATTTGTAAAGACAGAGAGAGAAGATCAGTGATTACCTGGGCTGGGGTGGGATTGGGAATTTTCTGCAAATAGGTAAAGTGAGTGTTTTAAAACTGGGCTAGGCACAGTGCTCCCACCTATGAACCCAGCACTTTGGGAGGCCAAGGGGGGAAGATCGCTTAAGCCCAGCAGTTGGAGACCAGCCTGGGCAACATAGCTAGATCTCATCTCTACAAAAAAATAAATAAAACTAAAAATTAGCTGGGCACGGTGGCTCATGTCTGTAATCCCAGCACTTTGAGAGGCTGAGGCAGGCAGATCGCTTGAGCCCAGGAGTTCAAGATCAGCCTGGGCAACGTTGCAATATCTTGTCTATACAAAAATAAAAATAAAAAATTTAGCCGAGTGTGGTGGTATACTCCTGAAGTTCCAGCTACTCAGGAGGCTGAGGTAGAAGGACTGCCTGAGCCCAGGAGGTCGAGGCTATGGTGAGCCATGATTGTGCCACTGCATTCCAACCTGAGTGACAGAGTGAGACCCCAACTCAAAAGAAAAAAAAAATCTGGTTGCACAAGTCTGTGAATTTACTAAAAATCTTTGACTGAACACTTGAAATGGGTGGTTTTGAGATATGCAAATTGTACTGCAATAAAGTTGTTAAAATATTTTACATAAGGAATAGTGTGGGCAGTAGTACATGGATATGAACACAAATCATGGAAGTGGAGCCCAAAATGCTGCCAGCTTGAAGAACACTGAGCTATGCCTCCCAGGTTGCCCTGTGGGGAAGCGAGGGGGGGGTCTCGAAGCTACAGGTTCCTCCAGGTAGACCCAAGGAAACCCTGAAACTGTCTCTCTACTGGGCAGGCTCTGCTTGGTCACTGCTTAGTTTCCATGATAGACATCTTGGGAAGACTTTAAGCCTTCGGTGGCCAGCAATCAAGCAAACACCTTGGCTTATCTCTCAGCCACGAAGTCTCTCATGGGTAGGGGGGATCAGAGGTGGGCTGGGAGCTTGAATTCAGATTTATATATTGTCAAGGTTGAAA
Organism: Carlito syrichta; assembly: GCF_000164805.1. Lineage (NCBI taxonomy): Eukaryota > Metazoa > Chordata > Mammalia > Primates > Tarsiidae > Carlito > Carlito syrichta. The sequence goes on along the minus strand of NW_007113863.1, from coordinate 4,419 downwards.
AGACCCTTTGAGATCTAGTCCTGTGGTTTTTCAAATGTTGATTGAGACAGGCACGGTGGCTCGTGCCTATAACCCCAGCACTTTGAGAGACTGAGGTGAGAGGAGTGCCTGAGTCAAGGATTCAAGAGCAGCCTGGGCAACATGGTGAGACTTTGTCTCTATAATAAATCAAAAAATTAGCCAGACATGGTGGCACATGCCTGTAGTTCCAGCTACTTGAAAGGCTGAGGCTGAAAGATCCCCTGAGCCCATCAGGTTAAGGCTGCAGTGGCCATAAGAGTGCCACTGCACCCCAGCCTAGGAGACAGAGTGAGACCCTGATTCAAAAAAAAAAAAAAGTTGACTGAATGTCCACCCCCCCAAAAGAAAATTCGTCTGAGAAACCCAAATATACCACTAACAAGTCAGCATATTAGTAAAATCCAATATTAATTAAAATTGAGTGAGCACATTTTATCACAATACTAACATCTAAATGTCCTTTTAAATAATAACTTGTATCCAATATTTAAGGAACCCCTAAAGTATCTCTGAGGAAAGCTAGGGCTTCAAGGGGAACAGTTCTAGCCTGCACACCTCACTTCAGAGATAGGGAAAATGAGGCCCAGGAAAGGGCATATACTTGCTTTGGAAAAATTCAGTATGCATCTAAACCAACTTCAGGAAGATGGGTCTTTCCACTTCACAAAAAAAATGGAGGAAGAGAAGGTGTGTACACACACTCCAGAAGGGCGGGAAGAGGACCACTGCACTCCACCTGTCTCAGCAGCGCTGGCTCATTCCGGGCCAGCGCCAGGAGCTGACATCACAGCCCACACCCTGGGTGCAACTTGAATAGATCATTGCCCAATGCCAACCCATCTCCCTTTAAGACTGGGCACGGTTTTTCCATCACCTTAGTAGCCAGGTTCAGAAAGCACGCACACAATAAAACAAACACAGCACGAGCCTGAGGCATGACGACATGGCCAACAGGGGCAGACAGGAGGACCTGGCCCATCCCTCCCCAGTTTCACCATCGAAAGCAAGCACCTGCCTCCCTAGCCTGTCCCAATGAGCCTGACCATGAGAGGTAGAGAGGTGGCGTCCCTGCAGCAAGGCACCGGGTCATTCTCAAGTTCTCAAGGGAGAAAAGTACCCCAGGAGAAAAGCTTGTCTCCCCGTGGAGGGTAAGACCTACCCCAGAGAGCCAGGCCCTGCATGAGAGAGACTGGACACTCCAGGAATTTCTACTCCCTGTTAGCTTGACAAAGTACTGACCATCTTTAATAACAGTGACTTGATGATACCTTCCAAAAAGCAAACTGCGGGCAGATTTTATTATTCCCATTTCTCTGATGACCAAACAGGTTTCTGAGTAGTTTGACAATCTCACCAGCAGGTTAACAGGACTGGCAGTTGAATTCTGCCCAGTAGGAGAATAAGGAAGGAGGCCATGCCCAGCTCCCTAGGATGACCTTTAGAGATGGAGGGAAAGGTCCCTCTGGGCACATCCTCCAAGCCCTGGAATTCAGAACCACAGCTTCAAATGCAGGGCTGCCCAGGCCTGGGGCAGCGGCCACCAGGAACAGGGGCCCCTCCCCCACCTAGGCCTGAGAGGCTATAGACAGATCCCTCTTTACTTATCGGAAGAGGAGGAGGTGAGAAGACCCTTCTCCTCTTATCGGAAAGCAGACAGTACTGTCACCCAGGCTGCAGACAGGAAGCAAAGGTCTGTTTCCCAGCTGGGAAATCTGGGCAGGGGCAGAGATGCACTGTCCTGCAGGCAGTCTGCCCCCAGCTGTAGCCAGAGATGCTGGTCTTGGTCCATTCAACGTCCAGTCTTCCAGCACAAGGCTATCTGCTCCTGGGGGCCTTTAGGGCTGAGTTTGTAGGGGTTCAGTAAACCATGAGACTTGGGGAGTGAGGAGAAGAGGGATGAGGAGCTGGGCCTTACAGAGCCGGAAAAAGACTGCAGACACTGGTCTGGGGGGAGGGGCAGATCCGTCCATTTTAAACACATGATCCCATTTAATTCAAGGAATAAAAAGGCAGTGTGTGAGTTGAGGGTCTTTTTTTTTTTTCTTTTCACCCATTCAGGGAGGGGAGTCGACCTTCTGTATGCTTGGGGAAATACCTAGGCTGGGAGACAGACTCGCCAGGCATGTTTAAACCCAGTGGTTCGAATCTTGGCTTCACTACCTATCAGCCACGCCACCTTAGGCAAGTCACTCTGTATTTCTGCTCTTCTCATCTGCAAAATGGGGATAAGGCTGCCAGACACGCTGCACTGTTGCGAGGATGAAAGGAGACCGCATGAAACGCAGAGGGTTATTATGTCACCTAGCAAACGCTGTGCCTGACCAGTGACGGCACCGAGGTGACCCCCGCCGCAGCCGGCGCCGCCCCCCTCCTGGGACCCAGACGCCTGGGTCGTCCGGCTGGGTCCGGCGCTCGGCAGACACG
>NW_007113863.1:0-496 GCF_000164805.1 Carlito syrichta | reverse complement strand
CGCCCAGCTCCCGGCTGGACCACGCCCTCCCATGTGTCCGGTCCTGCCTCCCCGTCCGGCTGAGATTCTCTGCCGGGGGACACGGACCGCAGAGCTGCATCAGGGACTGAGATGGCTGGAACCGCCGCAGAGCCAACCCGGCCTCTTAAAGGGACCGGCAGCCTCGGCTGCGCTCTCTGCCCCTTCGGGCGCTCCTGTCGCACGTCCTCTGTCGTCCTCTCCCCCTATACCCATGATCCCAAATTCCCACAGATGCCGGGGACCGGGGCCTGGTAGGGCTGGGAAATCACTGCATCGGCACCCTCCCCCCACTCCAGCCTGGAGTGGCCTGGATCGACCTTCCCAGGATAAGGCAGTGCTTCCGCCTGCACGTCCCCCACGTGGTGGGCTTTTCAGCCTCTAGCTGTGGGCCCTGTCGTCCCGAGATCGTCCTGGGCACTGCCAAGCTGTTGGTCCCGGGCCCACGGAGGCGCCGGCCACGTCGGGGGGGGGGGGG
>NW_007113862.1:0-496 GCF_000164805.1 Carlito syrichta | reverse complement strand
GGTATGTTGTGTATTGAAGAGGAATGGAATGGTGTGGGAAGAAATGGAATGCAGTGGAATGGAATGTAATGGAATGTAATGGAATTGAATGTAATGAAATGGTATGGAATGTAATGTTATGAAATGGAATTTAATGGAGAGGAATGGAATTGAAGGGAAAGTGATGTAATGGAGTGGAATGCAATGGAAATGAATGGAATGGAATGCAGTGGAATGGAAAGAAATGGATTGGAATGCAATGGTGGGGAATGGAATGGAATGCAGTGGAATGGAATGGAGTAGAATTGAATGGAGTGGAGTGGAAGGAAATGCATTGGAATGGAATGAAATGTCTAAGAAGCAATGGACAGGAAAGGAATGGAGAGGATTGGAATGGAATGGAATGGAATGGAATGAAAAGGAGAGGAATTGAATGGAAATGAGAGGAATGGTATCGAATAGATAGTAATGGAATGGAATGGAGAGGACTGGTTTGGAATTAAATGGAGTGGAAAAG
>NW_007113861.1:0-496 GCF_000164805.1 Carlito syrichta | reverse complement strand
TTACCCCTAAGAATTTTAGTATCATGGGCTTGTAACTGGAATTGTGTATTTTATTTCACTGTTCATATTTCTAGTATACTGAGATACAAATGTTCTGTATGCTAATCTTGAATGCCAAAATTTTGCTGAGCTCACATTTACTTATATGAACTTATTGTTTCCCTGAAATTACAAAAGTTTTTCTATGGAGATAATCATGTCCTTGCAAATAGACAGAAGTGCACTCATAATTATAGGGATAAGACAGTCCATCTTTCATTACTAAGTATACTCATAGCTGTAGGTTTTTAAAATAAATGTCAAATTGAGGATGTTTCTTTGTATTCCTGACTTTCCAAATGATTTTTTCCTTCTTTGCTTACTGTAATTTTAGGAGCAGAGGGACAAATGTATCTAATAGCTTACTAATTGATCAGACTAATAGCTGACCTCTCACACGACATGCTACAAGCAAGTAGGTGCTGGATCTCCATCTTCAATCTCCTCAAATAGAATA
>NW_007113860.1:0-496 GCF_000164805.1 Carlito syrichta | reverse complement strand
GCGCGGCCCGCCGCACCCGTCCAGGCAAGAGTTAGGAGTCAGGGTCGGCCGCCGAGGGGTCTTGCTAGGATGCGGTCTGCGTTTTTAAACTCCCGCGCAATAAAAAGTGAGAAGTTTCGAGACACCTTTCTTGATGATGCCTTTGGCGATACTTTGGGTTTGCCTTTAATTTGCATTTCGTTCTGAGCGAATGCTGAAGTCTTGAGTGGAGGGTTGAATTTTATTAGGACATCTGGACTGACAATATCAAACCAGGCACCAGCGTCCCAAAGCATGCTGAAATTTCAGAGTTAATTAGAACGCAGGGTGTTTAATTAAAGCCGATTATAATATTTGAAACTATCCGATCGATCCGGGCGTGCACGGCTTGGGTCCGCTTCGGCGCCGACCGGCGGCCTCCGCGCGCCGCTCGATCGCGAAACTTCTCCGGGGAAAGTTTGCTTTGTCAACTGGCGCGGGCGGGCGCGGAGTGCGCGTCGCGGGTCCTGCCGGACCG
>NW_007113859.1:0-496 GCF_000164805.1 Carlito syrichta | reverse complement strand
TATCATATGTTCTCACTCATAAGTGGACCTTGAACAATTATAATACTATAAGAAAGGGATTGGCAGTAGTGGGAAACTGTCAGCGGAGGGGAGGTGGGATTGACAGTTGAGGGAAACTGCTAGGGGAGGGAGGGGTATACCTTATCATCAAGGGTACATGCATAATCAATGTTTGTATACCTAACCCTGAATTGCACCCTACATCGTTATAATTAAAAAAAAAAAGAAAGAAAAGAAGTGTCTTTAGTACAAATAATTTCATTCCGTCCATTTCTAAGCATTTTGGTCTACAGATTACTAAATTCATCAGACTGCAAAAAATTTATACATGTGGAAAACCAAGGCTTAGAAAAGTCTAGAACATTAAAAAAGTCCAGAAAATTGATACAACCCATATAATGATTAGAACTAGATACAAATCAAATGAGTTAATGCCTCTTTTTTTTTTGTGAGTTGGAGTCTCACTCTGTCGCCCAGACTGGAGTGCAGTGGCCGC
>NW_007113858.1:0-496 GCF_000164805.1 Carlito syrichta | reverse complement strand
CCTCCACCAGCTGGGCTCCAGTGATCCCCTTGTGGCAACCTCATGAGTGGCCGAAACAACATGTGTTCACCACCATGATTGGCTCATGTTTTTGGCTTCTTGTAGAGATGAGATCTCGCCAATGTTCTAGAGATGGTCTGGAAAATGGGTGATAAGTCCATCCTCTCACCTCGGGCTCCTAAGCACTGGGATGACATGCATGAGCCCACATGCCCAGCCTTCACACCCTTTTCAGGACCCACCAGGAGACCAACTCCCTTCAGATGACCCAGGACTCCAGAGAGGGCAGCTGGATTCGAATGCTGATCTCACCCTGGGGGAGGGCTTGGTGGAGGGCAGTGTCTCCATGGGTGCCCACAACTCTTCCCACCTTGATCCCCAGACTGGACCCACTCGCTAATCCAGGGGTCGCCTCTGGGAAAGGGAGGGTGTGACTCTAAAACCTTAATGGAGGGGCTGGCCTGGCAACTCACGCCTGTCTCCTCAGCACTTGGGG
>NW_007113857.1:0-496 GCF_000164805.1 Carlito syrichta | reverse complement strand
TTTTTTTTTTTTTTTTTTTTGAGTTCGAGTCTTACTCTGTTGCCCAGGCTGGAGTGCAGTGGCACACTCACAGCCACCCAAGCATCAACCTGCTAGGCTCTGGCGATCCTTCCGCCTCAGCCTTTCAAGTAGCCAGAACTAAAGGCATGCGCTACCACACCTGGTTTTTTTTTTTTAATTTATTGCAGAGATGAGGTCTCGCCAAGTTACCCGCGCTGGTCTGGAACCCGTGGGCTCAGGCAATCCTCTCGCCTCGGCCTCTCAAAGGCACAGGATTACAGCTGAGCCACTGAGCCCAGCTTCAAAGTCTTAATTGTAACTGATTATTTGTAGTTATAGCAGATGGTAAAATGGCACTAAAACATGTTGGGGTCACTGAAAGAACTTAGGCGCCAGTAACAACTCCACACCCGTTAGGGACCAAGAGATTTATTAAAGCAGCGGCTACAGGGAAAAAGGAAAAAGGTCTGTAGCTGAGGGGGGTTAGGGAGGGAGA
>NW_007113856.1:0-496 GCF_000164805.1 Carlito syrichta | reverse complement strand
TCTCACCTCGGCCTCCCAAAGTGCTGGGATTATAGGCGTGAGCCACCGCGCCCGGCCAGATACATTTAAAATAGGACCCGGAATGAAAAAGTTAGCCGGGCATGGTGGTGCGCACCAGCAGTCGCAGTTACTCGGGAGGCTGAGGCGGAAGGATCGCTTGAGGCCGGGAGATCGAGGCTGCGGTGGCCGAGATCGCACCACCGCACTCCGGTCTCAGCGACGGAGTGAGACCCCGACTCAAAACGAAAGAAAGAAAGGAAAGAAAGAAAAAAGAAAGAAACAGAACCCAGACTTACCCGGAGCTTGCCTGATTCGCTCGAGTCTGCCAACAAAGGCGGCCCTGCGCGAGTCCCACCCCACGGGCTCGCGCGCAGACCCGGGCAGGTCCGCCCTTCCCCCGCGGCTGAGGCTCCGCCGAGCCCTTTCCCTCCTCGGTGCCGCGCACGCCTCGGGCCTCCAGTGGTTCGTACGCAGGCAACGAGCTCTCGGGCCGACG
>NW_007113855.1:0-497 GCF_000164805.1 Carlito syrichta | reverse complement strand
CTGTCCCCCGTCCATCTACTTCCGTCCGTCCGTCCTGCCTCCCTCTCCAGCCACGTGTTGGTCTGGCCACCCCGCCCGTCCCTTCGCCACCCGTCGGTCGCTCGCTGGTCCATCCACACGGGGCCTCTGCAGGCCCTCAGGGCACAGGTGGAGCGGACCCTGCGTGCCCCTGCCCGGGGGACGTGCGGGCCACCGCCTGGTTCCTCTCGGCACACCTGACCTCGTGCATTGTGTGGGGCTCCGCGGTTCCCCGCTGCCGCCTGCCCTGGCGGGTGCGCGCACAGAGGGCGGGTCTCAGCAGGCGGTGAGCGGCAGAGTTTGGAGCAGGGTCGGAGAAGGCCTGGGGTGGAGGGGAGGCCCGAGCAGGGGCCTGCAGGGAAGGGCGGCCCCCTGGAGGGTGGGAAGAGGCAACACAGGCTGGCTGGTCCTCAGAGCAGGCCGGGCGAGCCCCAGCCCCGGGAGCGGGTGTGGAGGCTGCCCTTGGCAGAGCCCAGGCG
>NW_007113854.1:0-497 GCF_000164805.1 Carlito syrichta | reverse complement strand
CCACTCACCTCAGCCTCCCAAAGGCGCGGGATTACAGGCTGAGCCACTGAGCCCAGCCCCAACAAGTTTTGAATTTTTTAAGTGTTGTTTCTTTTGTATTTGTATTTTCCAGATTTCATTAATGCTGTAATTGTAAAGAATATTTGAATATTTCTTTTAGTTACTAATAAATGCATGCAGAACTTTAAAAATGCTAATTAAGACCATATAATAGGGATATTCAGAGTAGCTTTTGTCATTTCTTAAATATGTTAGCGTTGTGCTTCCATGAAATTTAAATCTATACACTGACATTAACATTGTTTCTTATCTTAAATGTGTGAATGTTTAATACAAATTAAAAATTCATTGTACACCACAGCAATTAACTTCTTTTTCTAATAAGAACTTTCATGTTTTACAAATTAAAATTAGCAATGATTTCAGTTTCTGGAGACAATATAGACTATAGTATGGGCATATTCCTCACATCCATTTTTTTTTTTTTTTTTTTTTTT
>NW_007113853.1:0-497 GCF_000164805.1 Carlito syrichta | reverse complement strand
CCCAGGCTGGTCTTGAACCCCTGGACTCAGGCAATCCTCTTGCCTCAGCCTCCCAAAGTGCTGGGATTACAGGCTTGAGCCACCATGCCCGGCCAAACAGACTTTCTTACAAGACCAAGCCCCATTTGAGCTTTCAGTTAAACAGGATGAGGGCCTTGATTGGAACCATATTTCAAAAATTCACATAAGGATGCTGTTGGGAATTACTTTCACAAACTCTTAACTTCAAACATTCCTCCAAGTATGAAGTCTCCATTAACTGTCCTGAAACAAATCACTATTGCAAGGAGTTCATTTAGCCTAAAGTCTCTATTTTGTTGGATTATATGACAATGAAAACCATCCACATCCTGTGGAACGTGGATGAGTTCTACACCAGCCAAAGGAAAAGAAAGGAAATTCGGAGACAGGATAGCACCAAACCAGGCTGCTGCCTGCTGGTCTCAAGTCCCCAGCTCCCAATCCCCAATTCTTTTTTTTTTTTTTTTTTTTTTTTT
>NW_007113852.1:0-498 GCF_000164805.1 Carlito syrichta | reverse complement strand
GTCGGCCGCCAGGATCTGGCGGTCCAGGAGGTCGGCGCACACGTGGCTCACGGCCGGGATCTCCAGCAGGCGCGCGGCGCTGAGGATGTCGCCCACGTTGGCGGTGCTGACAGTGAGCGTGGCCGTGTAGGCGAAGTCCATGAGCGCCGTGAGCGCCTCCGCGCTGACGAAGTCGATCTCGTACACGTTCTGCTGGTCCACCACGGCGCCCGACGTGAACAGCTTCTTGAAGTACTGGCTGCAGGCGGCCAGCACCGAGCGGTGCGTGGGGAACTCGCGGCCCTCCACCAGGATCACCACGTCGCACAGCAGGCCCTGCGTGCGCTGCTCATTCAGGCCGCTCAGGACGTCGCTGCTGTGGTCGGGGAACGGGATCCCGATGGGGCCGTCCACGCCGCCGGCCATCTTCTGCGCCGAGACCTGCAGCGCCGGAGGGAGGGGGCGTGAGTGGGGGCCCCGGACCCGCCACCGGGCCCGGGCGCCCCGGGAGCAGCCCCC
>NW_007113851.1:0-498 GCF_000164805.1 Carlito syrichta | reverse complement strand
CAAGTTGCCCAGGCGAGTCTCAAACCCGCAGGCTCAGGCAATCCACTCACCTCAGCCTCCCAAGGTGCGGGATTACAGGCTGAGCCACTGAGCCGACTAGCTTTGTTTTCATATATGGCCTCTCTTATGTGAAGGAAGTTTTTTTTTTTTTTCCTATTCTTAGTTATTTTTTAGTGTTTTGATCAGGGATTGGCGTGAACTTTTGTCAAATCCCTTTTCTACGTCAATTAAGATCTTCTATTTCTGCTTTTACACTGTCAACGTGATGTTACTTTGATTGACTTTTGTATGATATTACATTTGTTTTTGTAAGTTATACTATATATGTATACCAGAAATAAATGCCACTTGGCATGGAGAACAAAAAAAATCCATGTCAGCAATATTTTAAGTAATGCAAAGTTCTATGATTTGCTACAAAGCAGATAAGTCTATGAAATGTAATGGTAGAAACTCAACAGCTGATGATACTTAATAAATCACTTTTTTTTTTTTTTT
>NW_007113850.1:0-498 GCF_000164805.1 Carlito syrichta | reverse complement strand
ACTGCACTCCAGTCTGGGCGACAGAGTGAGACTCCAACCCAAAAAATAAAAAATAAAAAAGTCCCAAACCCCTATTCCTTTCTGTAGCTCAAGATGATATGTATGTCTCAATTATCTGGCCCCTCTTGGAGTTTCATCTTTTTGTGGGTCTCCCACACCTATGTATGTAAGTTTCCCTCTGCCCTTCATAGTTCTTAGTTGAGATGGACCATTGTAACAAAAGCTATCTTAACAAGAGAAAACACAAGTTTATTAACACATATATCTCATGGGAGATACCCAGAGAAATTAAATCTCCACGAGGTGATTTAGAGTTCAGGTTTAAACACTATCTTCAACTGAAACTAAGAGGGATATGGGGGAGGCCAGTAATGGGGAATTGATCAGAAAAAGTAGGGCAAGCAAGGGTAAGATTTGTGATGCTCATTTAAATCAGTGTCTCCTCCATTGATAAGAGTCTTAGTGATTTATTTATTTATTTATTTATTTTTTTTTTTT
>NW_007113849.1:0-498 GCF_000164805.1 Carlito syrichta | reverse complement strand
CCGGCCGCTTATAGTGGCTCCCGCCGCTCGGCGACTCACACCACCCGCACTGCCGCCCCGGGAGGGAGGGGAGGAAGGTTAGGGACGCAGGGAGCGAGAGCGCTCGCAGAGAGAGACGCGAGGTCAGGGCTCCAGCAGAGGCTGGGGCCGCGGCTAGTGTAGGAAGGTGAGTCGGTGCTCGCCAAGAGGCAGGGCGCAAAACCTATGAGGAGGTCGCGTCCGCTGGGCACCACCCGCCGGACGTCCGGAGCGCCGGGACCCGTCCCCTGCTCCAGTTGGGAGCGATCCGTCTGGGCAGCCTGGGACCCAGGCACTGTCATCCGTGAGAAAGCAGCTGTCCAGAGAGCAGGCATCCTAGATCTGTAAGAAGCCAGCCGTCCGAGAAGCCGCCGGATCTCAGGTGCCCGGGATCTTTAGGACTGACCAGGAGGGTAACAGGACTACGGGCTCAACCGTCGGGAGCTGTCCCTGACATAACCCACGGGGACCTCCGCCTTG
>NW_007113848.1:0-498 GCF_000164805.1 Carlito syrichta | reverse complement strand
CTGGGAGGTGCCTTCGCCTACTCCCTGCCGGGCGTGCGCTTTTCAAGAGCACACGGGGCTTCCGTGCGATTTGGGTTCTGCCGTGTTTTCTAAACCAGGCGAACAGTGTGACCGGGGTCCTCACCCTTCCAGCTTCGCTGAGTGGATCGGTTTCTGCCCTACTCTCTCTGGTTTTGCTCCTTCTTGTTCCTTCAGTTTTGCTCCTTCTTCTTTTCTTCTTTGGACGAGACGTGCAGCATCCCTTCCGTGTGGGGCTTATCCGAGCGGTATCTGAGCTGTTGTCCCGGCCGTGTTGACGGCGACCAGGGCGGAGCCGTGTGCTGGCCTCCTGGCTGCCCCTCCGGGGCGTGGTGGGGCCGCGGCGGCAGTGTCAGGCCAACCGCGAGCCAGGGATGCTCCGGGGAGGCTCCGTTCCGGGCCGCCTGCTTGTTCCTCCTCCATTGCCGTCACCTGGAGTGTCAGAGCCAGTGCTGTGCAGCCTGGGAAACTGAGGCGGCT
>NW_007113847.1:0-499 GCF_000164805.1 Carlito syrichta | reverse complement strand
CTCACCTCAGCCTCCCAAAGGCACGGGATTACAGGCTGAGCCACCGAGCCCGGTTTATCTTGTTTTTTTTTTTTTATTGTCTCTCCTAGCTAAATGTAAGCTCCATGAACACCAGGATTTTTGTTTATTTGGTTCCCTTCTGTATTTTAGCACCTAGAATAGAATTCAATGAAAAACATATTGAATGCATAAATGAATGAGTTAATAACTCCTAGCTCTCCCATGTAGTAACCAGGCAGACTTTAGCAAATTAGTCAACCTTTTCTAACCCCCATTTCTGCAACTGTAAAGTTGGAGTAATAATTCTTACCATCCTGTTGTGATTTTCAATCAGATCACCAAAGTAAATACCCAGCACAATATTTGCATGGACTCAATAAGAATTGGCTTAATGATTTACTTGATGAGTTCAATGGAAAAAAAATAATAGCAGAAAACATTTGTTTTTTTTTTTTTTGAGTTGAAGTCTCACTCTGTCGCCCAGACTGGAGTGCAGTGG
>NW_007113846.1:0-499 GCF_000164805.1 Carlito syrichta | reverse complement strand
CGCCCTTGCGTTTGGCCAACTTTCCTCAGCCTGGCAGGGCTGGGGCGGCCTCATCTGACCAGCCTGCTCCTCACAGAGGCGCCTTTGTGGCGCTTCGGACTCAGCCATTTTCTTTCTTCTCCCCGGACGGGCCTGCCTCTCGGTGTCCGGAGGTCCGCTGGGCACGGACGGCCTCGCCCCTCTTACCCAGAAGTTCCTTCCAGCCGGCGCAGGCAGGGGCGTGCAGGGTGGGAGGAGGCGGGCGCAGTGCAGGGTGGGGGCTCCGAGGCCCTCCGCGAGCCCCCCAGGGCCGTGCAGGGGCGGAGCTGGGAGCTGGTGTTTGGGAGGGAAAGTGGGCCAGGCTGGGCTCCGGGGGAGGGCCGCGGCTGTGCTGTAACCCAGGCAGAGGCAGGCAGGTGCTGGGACGGAGCCGCCGCGCCTGGGCCGCAGCCCCCCACCCCGCTGCCAAGGCACCGAAGGGCCCGGCCGCGCAGGGCAGGGCCTTGGGGGGGGGGGGGGG
>NW_007113845.1:0-499 GCF_000164805.1 Carlito syrichta | reverse complement strand
GTTGCCCAGGCTGGTCTCCAACCCGTGGGCTCGGGCAGTCCTCTCATCTCGGCCTCCCAAAGTGCTGGGATCACAGGCGTGAGCCACCGCACCCGGCCTTGTTTTGCTTCGTCTTTTAGAAACCCACCCACGACAAGGCGGGTAAGAATGTTGACCTGTCGGGTTTCGAGACCTCCAGAAGAGGGCGTGGCCGCACGGCTGTGAACTCGCCGCCGCTCACTGGTGGCTGGTGCGGGGGAAGGGGCTTCTTTTGCCGCACGTGTGGCCTTGTGACCCCCAGCAGGAGCGCCGCGGGAAGCTCCCGGGAGGAGGGCCAGGCCCCATCCGCCGAGTCACTCCTGACCTGACACCCAGCCGAGCGCGCACCCCCCTCCCAGACCTACCTGTAGGGCCACGGAAACGCAGCTGTGCGCGGAATTCGAGCCTGGGGGGGGAACGAGCAGCGCACCGGCGGGTGATCAGCTGCGGCATCGAGGCTCGCACCAGCCTCGGACCCGGG
>NW_007113844.1:0-499 GCF_000164805.1 Carlito syrichta | reverse complement strand
GAGCCTGGCCATTTCCCCATCTGCTAGCTTTTGGAAAAAAGTCCCCCCCCTTCAAAAAAAAAAAAAAACAACCAAAAACAAGTTAACTGATGCAGGACTAACCTTCCTTCGACACGCAAGGCCATTTTTTACACAGATAAAGCCAAAGAAGTGTGTGAAGCCCAGCACATCGAATGATTTTTTAAACCAAAGCAGACTAGATATTTTGGAGAAAGTGTCAGTCATTATCCATTTCTGCCAATATCCGAGTTCCTGGGCCAGTCATCAGGCAGAAAATTACATATACACGTTGTGACTTCTCAGTTGATGAGAACTTACTGCTGTGGAAATACTTTCACTTGTAACATCGTTTGAAAAATTTAAGGCTGAGTAACCCAGAAGTAAAAGCACCTTTTCAAGGAGGAGAAAACAAACAGAACTACTGGTAAGCTGTCGATTTCATGACCACCATTTTTACTTTTTTTTTTGAGTCGGAGTCTCACTCTGTCGCCCAGGCTGG
>NW_007113843.1:0-499 GCF_000164805.1 Carlito syrichta | reverse complement strand
TTTTTTTTTTTTTTTTTTTTGAGTCAGGGTCTCACTCTGTTGCCTAGGGTGAAGTGCAGTGCATGATCATAGCTCACTACATCCTTGACCAGGTGAACCTTCCACCTCAGCCTCCTAAGTAGTTGGGTTTACAGGCATGTGTCACCACACCTGGCTAATTAAAAAAAAAAATGTTTTTGTCACTATATTGCCCAGGCTGGTCTCAAACTCCTGAGCTCAAGCTATCCTTCCACCTCTGCCTCCCAAAGTGCTGGGATTACAGGCATGGGCCACCATGCCTGGCCAAATATACAAATTTAAAATGTACACATCAGTGGTTTTCACCATATGCACAGAGGGATACAATTATCACCACAATACATTTTAGAACATTTTCATCACCACATAAAACAAATTCTACCAATTGACAGTCACTCCCTCTCCCCAGCCCCTACCTTCCTCCTAGCCCTAGGTGATCGATCACAAATCTCCTTTCTTTTTTTTTTTTTTTTTTTTTTTT
>NW_007113842.1:0-500 GCF_000164805.1 Carlito syrichta | reverse complement strand
TGTGTGTGTGTGTGTGTGTGTGTGTGTGTGTGTGTGTGTGTGTACACAGAAAGAGAGAGCAAGAGAGAGGAATCAAACAGTGCTTACTAGGCAGGGGGTGAGGAGGATGAAATGAAGACACAGAGGTCAGAGAATGCAAAGTAACAGATATTTGGGATGAACAAGTCTGAAGATTTAATGTACAACATGAAGACTATGTAATAATATTGTACTGTATATGGGATTCATAGGAAATGAGTAGATTTTAACTGTTCATTATGCCAAAAAAATTCAGGCAATTATGGAGTTAATGGATCTGTTCATTTACTGCAGTACTAACCTTTTTGCTTTCTAAAATACCTCCACAACACCTAGAGTGGAGTTGACCAGGAAGTGGATACCATGGCCTACCCAAGTTTACATATAAATGACACAAAATTAATCATCACAAGTCTGTAGAGCAAGAGGATGGTGTTATTCAGATCCTGCCTCTCCAGATTGTGGATTATCTTTTTTTTTTT
>NW_007113841.1:0-500 GCF_000164805.1 Carlito syrichta | reverse complement strand
TGGCCCGGAGCTGTGGGGGCCCAGGGGTTGCTCTGGTCCCTCTGTCTCACTCGGCCTCAGTTTCCCCATCTGTTAATTGGGGGGGTTCTGGCGTGTTTCTCTTTTTCTTCTTTTAAAATTATGGTAAAGCTTGCCATTTTCGCCGCTTTGAAACGTCCAGCTCTGTGGCTCAGGGTTTGTTTTGAGGATCTCCCTGAGCCTGCTTGGCTCTGGGTGCGCCCCTCGGTTCCTCACACTAAGCACTAAGTAAGGAAGTCTCCAGCTTCTCAAGCTAACGCTGTGTCAGTCTGAATCTCATTTCCTCTCTGTTTCCTGGTCTTAAGAAGGAATTAATGCCTATCTTCCCCAAAGGCAGTGAGTCCTGATATTTTACTTGACTTCCCACCCCCAAATTATTGGTGACATGTGACCGTGTTTTCTTTCCTGGTTTCTCTGGCTAGTGTCCGGCTACTGGTATGGAAGGGTGACGCTATTTTTTTTTTTTTTTTTGAGTAGGAGTC
>NW_007113840.1:0-501 GCF_000164805.1 Carlito syrichta | reverse complement strand
CCAGCCAAGCTTAGCTTCATCAACAATGGAGAATTAAAATCCTTCCCAGATATACAATCTCTAAGAGATTATGCAGCTTCCAGATCAGCTCTTTAGGCGATGCTTTAAAAGGTATAAAGCACAGAAGAAAGGAAAAAAACAATGACCACGACTTCCCAAGAGAACAGGATTATACAGATCAAGAGAGAGTGATTGAAAGACTGAAAATAGATGCACACATAAGCCCAAAAGTTAAAAGAAGACAAAGAACTTTATATAAACCTTATATAAACTCACATTTTAGCAATCAGACTGAACATGACTGGATTAAATGCACCACTGAAAAAACATAGAATGTTGAAATGCATTTTTTTAAAAAGCATGACCTAATAATTTGTTTTTTTTTTCCAAAGTCTCCTTAGTTTATTACCATTAGATGATACATCCTTTTTCTAATCTTACTTTTTCTTTTTCATTAATCAGTATTTTTTATTATGGTTTTGTGGGGTACAGTTAAGGGTT
>NW_007113839.1:0-501 GCF_000164805.1 Carlito syrichta | reverse complement strand
TCTTTTTTTTTTTTTTAATTTATTGTAGAGACGAGGTCTCTCCGTGTTGCTCAGTCTGGTGTCGATCTCCTGAGCTCGGACAATCCTCTCAACTTTGCCTCCCAAAGTGCTGGGATTACAGGCGTGAGCCTCTGCGCCTGGCCAGCATAAATCTTTCCACAGGCCCAAATTGTGCTTGAACTGAGGCCAAGGCCGCGCCTACCAAGCCCAGTGCTGGGCCCTTGGAAGGCAAAGCGGGTCAGCTGGGAGCTGTGGAGACTGCCTTGAGGGTAGGAAGGAGAGAGGGACCCCCATGGTTGGGGAGACACCCAACCATCACACTTCGCCCCGCTCCTCAGCGAGTCTGGGATACCGTCTGGGACGGCAGCACACAGTTCGTGTGCCCAGGTGTTCCTGGGTCGCCGTGTGTCCCCGTGTGGGACGCTTCTACTAAGGGTCAGGAGGTGGCTGGTGTGGGTGGAAACAGCGTCTTCTAAAGAGCAGGGGAAGCCGGGCTCGGTG
>NW_007113838.1:0-501 GCF_000164805.1 Carlito syrichta | reverse complement strand
GAGGGGACGCGGCGGCGGGGGCGGGGAGGCTGCGGCCGGGGTCCTGGCACTGCCAGCCGAGGCCGAGGGAGAGGAAGGGGCCGAGGGAAGGGGAGTGGAGGCTGCGAGGGGAGCGCAGGGAGGGAGGAAAATTGCCTCCAAGAAGAGAGCGCGGAGACGCGAGGCGACTGGGGTGCAACTTTGTTTGTTTGTTTGTTTGTTTGTTCCTTTACAGCGGGCTTGGGGGCTGCTCAAGGGGCGGTGAGACGAAGCCGCGAGTCAAGCTGGTGAGTCTGCGCTCCCCGCCACCATCACACTCGGAAAACTTTGGAAAACTTTGCTCAGCAGGAGCCTCTCTCTCGTGAGCCCCTTCCCCTGCTCGGAAAAAGAAAAGCAGCGGGGGGCAGACGGCGAGAGAGTGCGGCCGCTTTGTCCGAAGTGCCCCCGAGTTCTTGGGCGGAAAAGAAAAAGGCCCTGACTCCCCGAAGCCCCGCGAGCCCAGGCACCCTGGGGGCGAGGGAG
>NW_007113837.1:0-502 GCF_000164805.1 Carlito syrichta | reverse complement strand
TCCCCTCACCTTGGCCTCCCAAAGTGCTGGGATTACAGGCTTGAGCCACCACGCCCGGCCAGGATAAATGTTTTACTGCATAAGGAATATTGAATATCACCGCAAATGTGTGCAGAGGTTGCAGGATTCATATGGGGCTGACAGCAGCCAGTAGACAATGTACCACGATGAATTGATCAACGCAACTTGTGTGTCCACGTGCACCATGCAGTAAGGCATCAGGTGACATTCCCTGTTACCTCCTGCCTTCCCCAGATGCATTGTAATATTTTTAAAAGGTATAGCATATCATCTTTAGATTATTTGTAATTCCTAATACTTTGCGAGTGTCATATACATTTTTATAATGTATTTTTTATTTGTGTCTGTGTGTCTTTGAGTTTGGGTCTCAGTCTGTCACCCAGGCTAGAGTGCAGTGGCAGGGTCACGGCTCACCACAGCTTCAACCTGCTGGGCTCTGGCGATCCTTCCACCTCAGCCTTCCAAGTAGCCAGAATTACAG
>NW_007113836.1:0-502 GCF_000164805.1 Carlito syrichta | reverse complement strand
GCGGAAGGATCACCGGAGCCCAGCAGGTGGAGGCTATAGTGGCCGGGAGCATGCCACTGCACTCCAGCCTGGGTAACTGAGTGAGACTCCGACTCAAAAGAAAAAAAAAATCTCTGCTTTTTATGTCCGAATTAATGGTGAGTTGTTTAGTGTTGCAAACTCAGTGAACACTCACTAAACACTCCCAAACGGGTAACTTTTCTGTTAACGGTGTTGCTTTTCCTCATGCCCATAGAGCTTAGGAAGGTTCATCTGTGTGACCTTGACACTTGGCAGAACGGGGCCCTGAAGAAGTGATGCAAACAGCTCCTGCCTCAAAGGTTTCCTGGTACTTTCTCCCACGTGAGTGGAATCACCAAAGGCAGCGCTTAAGGTATTCTGAAGCTGTTTTTTAACAACACGCTTTGCTGAATCCCCCGGGACAGCTGCGTGGGTCGTTTTGCACAGCCCTGCCGCACCAAGCCACACGTGGCCAGAGAATGCCGTTCTCTTGGGCCCTCTT
>NW_007113835.1:0-502 GCF_000164805.1 Carlito syrichta | reverse complement strand
TGGCCTGGGGCGCGGGGCGGTGGGCGTGCCCGGCTTCAGAAACCGCCCAGCGAGTGGCTGGAGGACACCAAGCGTGGCCAATAAGCTGCAGAAGCGCCCTCCGGAGGGCGGGCCCGAGTTTCCGCCCCGCCCCGCCGCTTAGCGGGACGGGAAAGCAAGCTACAGCGCTATTGGTTGGTGAACGATGCTCACAACGACCGCCCCCTTTCGGAGTCGGGATAAGAGCCGAGCTGTGATTGGCCCGCTTTTAGGGAGCCGGGGCGGGCGGGCATAAGCTCGGCTTTGCTTCCGCACCTTGTGACCGTCCTGGGGGTGTATTGGGCCGCGTGGCTGTCACGTTACCCGGGAGGCGTGGCCAGCATTAATAAAGACCGGGCCGGCGAGGCGGCTGCAGTAGGTTTCACCGCAGCTGGAGCTCCGGGCGGTGGGCGAGAGGTGGCGCTCGGCGGCTCCGTCTGCTTCCGCCGCAGCCTTCCCCGCCCGGTGTCTCGCCGCAGCCTCG
>NW_007113834.1:0-502 GCF_000164805.1 Carlito syrichta | reverse complement strand
GGGGGGGGGGCCATGACTTTAAGCAGGCCATGCCCTGTTTTTGGATATTCTAGGCCAGCTGGAATACTAGCATATGAATGGGTATGCAGGAGGGCTGGGAATCCCAGCTTGGCCACCTGCTTTCCTGAGTGACATGCTCTTTCTGACCCCTAATTTTATCATCTGGAAAATGCAGGCTGGTGAAATAATGGGTTGGACTGGTATTGAGGGCCTCTGCCTATCAAGAGGGCGGGGGGGGCTGAGAAATTAGGAGGGCAGTCAGATAAGAAAATCATACCTTGAGCGTAGGGGTAGGGGTTGGCTTTTGAGTTCGTAGAAGCTGTCAGGATCAAGGACGTTTTCTAATTCGATGTCAGCAACAATCCCAGATTCCGGAAGCAAAGAGTTCAGGCTGAGGGGAAGACGGAGTGGTGGTCAGTGATTGTAGCAGGACCTTATTTCCCTGTCCTCCCGAGAGAGAGAGAGAGAGAGAGAGAGAGAGAGAGAGAGAGAGAGAGAGAGC
>NW_007113833.1:0-502 GCF_000164805.1 Carlito syrichta | reverse complement strand
TGCCCCCCCGGGGAACAAAAAGCCCCCCCCCCCCCTTCCCGGTCGCCAGATCTACAGCTCAGCGTCTGGGTCTCTGCCTCGACATGCCCAATGCGCCAAGAAATGTCCCTTGACGGCTGTCCAAAGCCCACATCGGGAGACTCTTCTTCACCGGACTGAGTCCCAGCCCCACATTTGGTGGCTTGATCTACACGCCTGCCCCTCCGCTTGCAGGGGAGATGCCCCAAGATCCTCCTGTCTCCCCTAGGAAGACGAGAATACTCTTTCCTCCGGCTCAGTACCCTCTGTCCCCAGATGTCACTCAAGGCACTCCGGGGTCAGGCGCTCGCGCTGCAGTCTGAGCCCTTCTCTGCGCCTCGGGACTCCGGAACACCCCCATCTCCTTGGCCCTAATTCAGCGCCGACACCCCTTCAAGTCCCCCTTCCGAGCAGTGCCGGGCCCTCCTCGCGGACCGCCGGCTCTGAGTCCGGGTCCCCTGGACCGGTCCTGGTGCGGGTCCCG
>NW_007113832.1:0-502 GCF_000164805.1 Carlito syrichta | reverse complement strand
GTGATGGGTGCCTCAGTGACAGGATCTCCTCTGTGCTGGGTGCCCAAGTAACAACCACTTCTCCGTGATATGTGTCCTAGTAAATGATCCTCTTCCATAATAGGGGATCCAGTGCCACAGTACGAGGTCTTACTCTGTGATTACAGCCTAATTGACTGGCCATCCTTGGTGATGGGGGCTCCAGTGACTGGTGCTCTTTTGGGATGGGTGTCTCAGAGACCCACGTTTTAATATGTGTTTTAGTGACTGGCATGCCTCTGGAATGGTTGCCCTATTGACTGGCCATCCTCTGGGAATAGTGTCGAAGTGACTGATTATCCTTTGTGATGGTGCCCGAGTGACTGGTCCTCTTCTGCAATGGATGCCTTAGTAACTAGGGCTCTTCTGTGATGGTGGCCTCAGTGACCAGTCTTATTCTGTGATTGGTGACCTGGTGACTGGGCCTTTGCTATAATGCCTACACCAGTGGCTGACCCTCTTTAATGACTGACTCTTCACTGGG
>NW_007113831.1:0-502 GCF_000164805.1 Carlito syrichta | reverse complement strand
TCTGCACCAGTAGCTGCTAAGCCACAGCCGTCCACGGCGCATCAAGACCACGGGGCTGCTTCCGGGACCTCCACACAGGACGCCAACCCTGAGCTCGGACACCACGAAGAAGCTTCAGGCTGCTCGGACACACGGTGGGTCCCTGACCCTGCCTGCGGACTGCAGCCCTGGCTCCCGGCGCCCAGCCTGGCCCCTCGCCCAGTGCAGCCTCAGCCCCGCCCTGGGGCCAGCTTGCCTGCGGCTCCCTCCTGGTGCCACTTCCACAGCCCACTCGGGCCCCCTCGCAGCTCCACGCTGCCTTGGTGCAGCCCTTCTCTGCGCCAGGCGGGCGTGTCTGAGGGACGTGAGCGGCCTCGGAGATGCGCTCCGGCCCGGCTCCTTTCTCCCAGGTCCCTTCGTCCTGGGCACCCACGCCATCCTCAGCTGTCCCCAGCCTGCCGGGCCAGAGGGCTTCTTCTGAGGGGCAGGGCCGGGGCCCCGGCTGAGGACCGCCCCGCAGGCC
>NW_007113830.1:0-501 GCF_000164805.1 Carlito syrichta | reverse complement strand
ACTCCAGTCTGGGCAACAGAGTGAGACTCCAACTCAAAAAAACAAACAAACAAAAAAAGAAAAACTACCATCTTTAATCGTCAAGCTGTTTTTGATAATGTTCTGCTTTATCCGAATGACATCACCACAGAGACGAGAGGTAACAGATGTTCTACTGTGGTGGCCAAGCGTAGCTAAATGTGCTCTGGAACAGTTGGACACCGAGTGCGTGGCAAAGGTACCCAGGGCACTCTAGGAAAGGTGGAGGGTGCAATCCAGGCACATTGGCTCATGCCTGAAATCCCAGTACTTTGGGAGACAGAGGCAGGAGTTTGATACCAGTCTGGGGGCAACTCAGTGAGATGTTGTCTCTACAAAAACTCAAAAAAATTATCCAGGTGTAGTGTGCACGCCTGTAGTCCCAGCACTTTGGGAGGCCAAGATAGGAGGATTGATGAGGCCAGGAGTTCAAGAAACCTGGACACCATAGTGAGACTCCATCTCTTAATTTTTTTTTTTTTT
>NW_007113829.1:0-503 GCF_000164805.1 Carlito syrichta | reverse complement strand
TTTGATTTATTGTAGAGACAAGGTCTTGCCAAGTTGCCCAGGCTGGTCTTGAACCCCTGGGCTCAGGCAGTCCTCTCACCTCAGCCTCCTGAAGTGCTGGAATTACAGGCATGAGCTACTGTTCCCAGCCTAGAAACATGTATTTCATTGTTAGCCATGGAGTAAAAACAGCCTCCTGGAAGGGACACTGTCATGGAGGCTGTGCAGGCACTCCGGCCTGTACTCTAGGTGCAGGCACACACTTAGGTTAGAGGACTGTGTGTCCTGTTTCTGGCAGGGTGCACAGCACTTGGGCGTACCAGGTAAATGAGTGTCCACCCGCAGCTTCCTCTGCCCTCAGCGCCTCTTACTTGGCCTCCGCTTGGTATGGGTACAGGTGGCCACCTGAGAAGTCCTAGCTGGAATGCTGATGGACAAGGGTCTGGGAGTTCTGGAAGCCCAATCCTATAGCTCCTAGTTGCTCACGCCGCCTTTGCTCCAGAGGCCGAGGCTCTCAGAACTCC
>NW_007113828.1:0-503 GCF_000164805.1 Carlito syrichta | reverse complement strand
GCCTCGACCTGCTGGGCTCCGGCGATCCTTCCGCCTCAGCCTTCCAAGTAGCTGGAACTACAGGCGTGCGCTACCACGCCCGGCTATGACACCACATTCTTGCTGTGACACACAGGTCATTTGTGATCTAGTCCTGCCTCCTACCACTCTCCCGGTCACACTGAATAATTCTGTGCTCCTGAATCTACCAAGTTTTTCTCATTTCTGTGCCTATTATCCTCACATAGAACAGCCTTTCCTTTCCCCTTTTCTGGCTGGCATTTCCCTCAATGCAACTTGGTGAGACCTCATGCCTGTAATTCCAGCACAATGGGAGGCGGAGTTGAGAGGATTGCCTAAACCCGTGGATCTGAGATCAGCCCGGAAAACCTGGCGAGACCTTGTCTCTACAATAAATCAAAAAATTAGCTGGGCATGGTGGCGCACGCCTGTAGTTTCAGCTGCTTGGAAGACTGAGGCAGAAGGATCACCTGAGCCCAGCAGGTCGAGGCTGCGGTGGCCAT
>NW_007113827.1:0-503 GCF_000164805.1 Carlito syrichta | reverse complement strand
TTTATTACTTCTTAAAAAAAAAAAAAAAACTACGCTTGGGCTTCCTTCTCGCACTCGACTCTTGCACCCCGCTCTCCTCTCCACCCGCTGCCGCCTTTTGATCTCTTCGAGCCGATTTTCCGTCCGGAGCGAGCGGACCGGCCCTGCCCGCCTCACGCCTCCCCACCCCCTCCGGTGTGTGCCGCCGCCGCCCGCCCCGTCGTTCCGCCAGCCCGAGGCTCTTTGTCTGCCTCTTGGATCTGTCGAGTGTCTTTGTGGAGAAGCCGGCATGGGCGCCCAGTTCTCCAAGACCGCCGCGAAGGGAGACGCCGCCGCGGAGAGGCCTGGGGAGGCGGCCGTGGCCTCGTCGCCCTCGAAAGCCAACGGGCAGGTAAGTGCTACCTGTGGTCGCTACCGCGTCCCCGGCCCGAGTCCCAGCACTCCCCTCCCTCCCGGCCGCTCGCGGGTTGCGTTCGCGGAGGAGCGCGGCCAGGCTCCGGGCGCAAGCTGAACGCGGGAGGATG
>NW_007113826.1:0-503 GCF_000164805.1 Carlito syrichta | reverse complement strand
AAAAAAAAAAAAAGAAATGGAGAAACTGAGACCTGCAGCTGTGTGGGGTCTTCTGAGGATACCCATGTGTCCTGACGCTGGCACGAGCCGGTGTGGGGGTTGCAGATCTCAGGGGAGGGAGACCAGGAGGGAAGGAGGCCCCGTGCGGGGTCACCACAACCCAGGCTCACCTGCAGCAAAGACGGGGTATGGGATCCCTGCAGGGCAGCCCCAGCCAGGTGGAACCAGCCCATCCCACACAGCAGGGTCCTCCACTGCTCTGGACAGCCTTCCAGACTGGGCAGGAGGTGGGGCTTGGCAGGAGTACTCAGACCGCCAGGCTGTGCACAGCAATGCACTGCCAGTTACACCCAGAGCGGAGGGTCTGGCCTACTGGGGAGGTGGGTGTGAGCCACAGGTGTCTCCTTCCTGCTTCTGGTAGCTTCCACCCTGTCACCAGTCCCAGCCGTTCCATTGCTTGCTGATTCTTCTTTTTCTTTTTCTTTCTTTTTTTTTTTTTTTTT
>NW_007113825.1:0-503 GCF_000164805.1 Carlito syrichta | reverse complement strand
CTGTCCCGGCCAGCGTGGCCCTCGGCTTTTCCGAGCACCCTGATTGATTTCTTGCTGTCGAGTGCGTTTTCTCAGCAAATGTCTCTGCCGGGCGCAGAAAGGAGCCGCCGTGAGCCGGGCCAAGGGAAGTCCTCGCCCTCCTGGCCCTGACGGCCGACGGGGCAGACGGACGCCGAACAAGCAAAGGCGTGAACTTGGCTCTTTGGAGACGCGCAGACCAATAAATCAGGGAAAGAGAATCGGAGCACCTGGGAGGGGGCTGGTGGCATTTTTTAAGGGGTGGCCACAGGGACCCACGCCCGTGATCCCAGCCCTTTGGGAGGCTGAGGCAGGAGGAGGGCTTGAGGTCAGGAGTTCGAGGCCAGCCTGAACAACGTAGCAAGACCCCATTTTTATTTCATTTATTTCTTTATTTATTATTTTTTTTGAGTTGGAGTCTCACGCCGTCGCCCAGACTGGAGGGCAGTGGCCGCTCCCGGCCACCGCAGCCTCGACCCGCCGGG
>NW_007113824.1:0-503 GCF_000164805.1 Carlito syrichta | reverse complement strand
TCACCTCAGCCTCCCAAAGGCGCGGGATTATAGGCTGAGCCACCGAGCCCGGCTTGAAATTTTTTATAGAGTAGAGGTCTTGCTATGTTGTCCAGGCTGGTCTCGAACTGCTGGGCTCAAGCAATCATCTCATCTCAGACTTCCAAAGTGCTGGGATTATAGGTATAAGCCACCACGCCTGGCCTCTAACATGGTTATCTTAAATTACTGTGAATAGAAAACTTAAAATAGTAACTTTTAGCAATACCAATGGAGAAAGAAACTATTGGCAGCATTGCTACTGGAAAAAAAATCTCTTAATTTTCTAATGATTATAGATAAACACAATATGCCCCCTTTTCACAATACTCGTATGATTTTTTTTTTAAAGGCTAAACTTTAGGCTCTAGTTATAGTATTCAAAACTCATGAAATTGTCCATGGTAAAAACTAGTTATAAAAATCACCAGCCGGGCTCGGCGGCTCAGCCTGTAATCCCGCACCTTTGGGAGGCTGAGGTAAGT
>NW_007113823.1:0-504 GCF_000164805.1 Carlito syrichta | reverse complement strand
CCGAGTGGCGCAGGTAGGCGCGGTCCGGATGCTCGGCGCGGGCCGGGGCCCAGAAGTCGCCGGGCCGTCCAGGGCGGGGGCCCACGTCCTCGCCCCCTCCTCACTCCTCCTCCTGGTCCGCTAGGTCTGGGGGAGTCCGGGGCATGGACGACCCTCCTTACCCTGCTGCCCTCGCTGGGGGCTCCGGGAATTCAGTCTCGCTTCCTCTGCACCCTGGCACCCCACCACCACCCCGGGCAGCCCAGCCTTGCCTCTCGGGCCCAGCCCGGCGCCTACCGTCGGGCGGCCCTCGGGGGCTGGGCTCAGGCCAGGAGGTCGCTGCACCCGGTTGCCAAGCCCGGTCCGGGTATAAATAGCTTGGTCCAGCGGCCGGGGCGCGGGCTATATTTGGAGGGGCTGTTTTGGCCCCCTTTGTGCCCTGCGCCGCCCAACCGGGGTAGCCTCCCCGAGGGAACGGCTAGCACGTGCGCCCCGCTGTGGCGCTGGGGGTTTTGGGGGGGGGGG
>NW_007113822.1:0-504 GCF_000164805.1 Carlito syrichta | reverse complement strand
GCTCACGCCAGCCTTTCCGCAGGTACTGGTGGTGCTGGCCATCGGGGGCTGGAGCTCTAGCTCGCTGCAGCGGCCGCTGTTCCTGGCCGTGCGCCTTGCCTCCTGGAACCAGATCCTGGACCCCTGGGTGTACATTCTGCTGCGCCAGGCGGTGCTACGCCAGCTGCTTCGCCTCCTGCCCCCGAGGGCCGGCGCCAAGGGCGGCCCCGCAGAGCTGGGCCTAACCCGGAGCACCTGGGAGATCAGCTCGCTGCGCAGCTCCCGGCACAGTGGCCTCAGCCACTGCTAAGCGCGCCCAGAGGCCCAGCGGCTAGGCCAGTCCAGCGCCTTTGGGGAATAAAGCCATTTTGCGAGTCCAGGACGGTGTGTCCCGTCGGGGCTGCATCACCCACCGTGGCCGCGCGGGGGCGGCAGAGGCGCCGTGCGCGCCTCCAGGGCGAGTGCAGTTCCGAGACCGACCGCGCGAGGGCGCGGACACACCCGACGCTCGGACTTCGGGAGGCG
>NW_007113821.1:0-504 GCF_000164805.1 Carlito syrichta | reverse complement strand
CTGACCCTCCCGTCTTCCCCTCCCCAGGCCCCTCCAGAGTCCTCTGGTCACCCGTGCCCCTTCCCTGGTGGTGATGGCCGCGGAGGCCTCCGCCAGCCTGACACTGCTCCCTCGCCTGGTCCCGCAGGAGGAAGAGAATGGAGCTGAGGAGGAGGAGGAAGAAACCGCGGAGGACGGCGAGGAGGAGGACGAGGGAGAAGAGGAAGGTGGGCGCGGCCGGGAAGGCTGGGCTGGAGAAGTCTGGGCTCAGGAGCAGAGTCGGTGGGCTTGGAGGCCCGAAGCAGGGCTCGGGCGACCACGGGGTCTCTGCCCTTCCCCAATGACCCGTTTCTGGCTCCTCAGATGAGGACGAAGAAGAGGACGACGACGAAGGGCCCGCGCTGAAGAGAGCTGCGGAAGAGGAGGTTGGAGGCGGTTGGAGCCGGGCTGCGGGCGCGGCTGTCCGTGTCCACGCAGCGGGCGACCCAGACCCCAGCGGGCCGGGCGGGGGCTGGGCCGCGCCGG
>NW_007113820.1:0-504 GCF_000164805.1 Carlito syrichta | reverse complement strand
GATTGGAGTTTGGTGTTTAATTTTCTACCATTTGAACTTTTTGCATATTAAATAGTTACAAGGATATGTCTATTCTCCTTCAAGGCCTTGAAAACTGAGCCTTTCGTGTCATGTTTTATCAATTCTTTTTAAAAGACTAAACTTTGTGTGTTGAGACTTTCATAAAAGCCATTACAGAAAATAATTCTATACCTCTAGAGTTTTCATTATAGATACAGAATGGTAAAAATTGACAGTCATTCTTCTTGTGTAGCAGGAAAGATGTTTGAACATTATTCCAGTAGCTACTACTTTTAAAACCAAATGCCTAGGGGGGAAAAATCACCACCTTTTTTCCCTAATGTGGATTTTTCTCTGTTTGTGAATAAAGATATATCTTAATTAAAAAGTTTTAAATATGTAACTAAAATCAATGTGGGAAAGTCACAATAAAAGACAATATACTCTTTAGTAAGCTACTTAATTATCAAACTTTCACTCCTGATTCTAAAAGTACATACACTG
>NW_007113819.1:0-504 GCF_000164805.1 Carlito syrichta | reverse complement strand
TGTCAGAGCCCCCTGGCCAACGGCTTCGTCCCCATGCCTCTTCCTCCCTCCCCTCCATCCCAAGTCCTGGCCTCTGGAACTCCCAACCTGCCAGGGTTCCCACAACCGCCTCTCCGGGTGGGAACCACCCACAGAGGCCAGGGACACCCCAGGTGTGGTGGTGGGTGTGTTGCAAAGGGCAGCTCAAAGTGACCACAGCAGCAGCAGAACGGGGGCCATGGGGTCCGGAGGGGCCACGAGTGCAGGGCTTCTGTCCCTGGGTGGGCGCTGCCTGCCCCTCCCGGCAATGGGCGAGTTCCTCATCTTCCCGTCAGCCTCCACATGTTCAGCTCTTGAGAGGCTTTCAAGCCCCATCTCCCTGCTTTTTTGTTTTTGTTTTGCTTTTGGTTTTTTTAAGTGACAGGGTCTGGCTCTGTGGGCCAGGCTGTAGTGCAGTGGTGCAATCACAGATCCCCGAAGTCGCCACCTCCCAGAATCAGGGATTCCTCCCGCCTCAGCCTTCCA
>NW_007113818.1:0-504 GCF_000164805.1 Carlito syrichta | reverse complement strand
TTTTGGGACGTCGTGTATTTCCTTTTCGGTCGCTATTCTTATCTCTCCCCCTGTAGAAGCGAGGTCTTCCCGTGTTGCCCGGGCTCGTCTTGAACTCCCGACCTCAAGCGAGGCTGGCTCCGCGGCCTCCCGCCGGGAGCGCCGTGCCTGGCCCGCGGTGTGTGTGGGAGCCCAGCCCTAACCGGGCCCGGGACACAACACTGGGTCTGCCGCGTGCTTCTGTGGGAGCCTGGGCACTGACCTCTCGGGCCTCCGTTCCCCCGCTGCAAAGCAAGATGGGCAGCGGGGCCACCTCTCCGTTTCTGCGGGGACGGAGAGTCGACATTGTCGACCCTGTCGAGTGCTTGGAGCCGGTGCGCAGCCACGTTCACGGATCGCTTTCCACATTCCTTCGCCTCCCACGTCCTCCACGGCTCCCCGCGGCCCTCAGAGTGAAGCCCACGACCAGCCCCGCGACCCAAGGGACGCCGCGTGGGACCCTGGCGCCGCTTTCCCTGCTGGCAT
>NW_007113817.1:0-504 GCF_000164805.1 Carlito syrichta | reverse complement strand
CCCGGTGGCAGGCGGCTCCGCGGCCGGGCGGCCTGCTGGAGCGCTTCGGGAGCGGGAGGGAGGTGAAGTCTGCGCCCGGAAATCTGGGATAATGCGGGGGGGTCTCACGGGGCCTGCCCCCGTCATCACTGGCCCAGCAGACACACACGCGGGAGCAGCCGGGTCCCCTGACGCCTGGCGTCTCCCTGGCGGGCCAGGATCGTCCCCCACCTCCCCGGTTTGCAGTCCTGTGACCTCAGGGCGAGGAGCAGGACTGGGGGTTCCGTGGGTCCCCCAAACCCCCAAATCTAGAGAGATCCCGACCTCTCTAGATTTTCGGAGGCCACACCACCCACCACGTCACACCCTTGGTGTGATTTTTTAACAAGTCAGACTTCATTTTCTCCCCCTTTTGCCATTTCTTAGCTGTGTGACCTTTGTGACTTAACCTCTCTGAGATTCACTTCCCTCTACTGTGAGTGGAGGATGGTATTAACTGTTTTTTTTTTTTTTTTTTTTTTTTTT
>NW_007113816.1:0-504 GCF_000164805.1 Carlito syrichta | reverse complement strand
ATTTTAGAGACGAGGTCTTGCCAAGCTACCCAGGCTGGTCTCAAACCTGTGGACTCAGGCAATCCTCTCACCTTAGCCTCCCAAATTGCTGGGATTATAGATGTGAGCCACTATGTCTGGCCACTGTACCTGGCCAGGTGCTAGCTTTTAAAATAAAATTTTGAGTCCAGGCGTGGTGGCTCAAGGCTGTAATCCCAGCACTTTGGGAGGCCAAAGCGAGAGGATTGCCTGAGCCCATGGGTTCGAGACCAGCCTGGCCACCTTGGGGAGATCTTGTCTCTACAATAAGTCAAAAGATTAGGCTCACGGCCACCTCAGCCCCAACCTGTTGGGCTCAGGCGATCCTTCCATCCCAGCCTTCCGAGTAGCTGGAGCTACAAGCGCGTGTCACCTTTATCTGGCTAATTTTTTGTAGAGACCAAGTCTCACCAAGGTGCCCAGGCTGGTCTCGAAGCCCTGAACTCAGGCAATCCTCTCGCCTCAGCCTCCCAAAGGGCTGGGATT
>NW_007113815.1:0-505 GCF_000164805.1 Carlito syrichta | reverse complement strand
TGTGCCACTACACTCCAGTCTGGGTGACAGAGTGAGACTCCAACTCAAAAAAAAAAAAATGTCAGGGCTCAGTGGTTCAGCCTGTAATCTCAGCATTTTGGGAGGCCAAGGCAAGTGGATTGCCTGAGTCCACGGGTTCGAGACCAGCTCAGGCAACTTGGCGAGACCTTGTCTCTGTAGTAAATAAAAAATTAGCTGGCATGGTAGCATGTGCCTATAGTTCCAGCTACCTGGAAGGCTGAGGTGGAAGGATTGCTAGAACCCAGCAGGTTGACGCTGGGGTGGCCGTGAGTGTGCCACTGCACTGCAGCCTGGGCGACGGAGTGAGACTCCAACTCTAAAAACAAAACAAAACAAAAACAGGTCAGGCTCGGTGGCTCATCCTGTAATCTCAGCACTTTGGGAGGCCAAGGTGAGTGAATTGCTTGAACCCGTGGGTTTGAGATCAGCCTGGGGAAACTTGGTGAGACCTCATCTCTACCATAAATTTTTTTTTTTTTTTTTT
>NW_007113814.1:0-505 GCF_000164805.1 Carlito syrichta | reverse complement strand
GGGCAACGGAGTGAGACTCCAACTCAAAAAAAAAAAATGCAGATTCTGATTCACTATGACTAGGAAGGGCCTGAGATTCTGCATTTATGTCAAGCTGATGGATGGACCACACGTTAACTAAGGGTCTAGGGCAATTCAACTCCTACAACTGTGGTTAAGTACCCTGTCTTCCTCCTTCTGAGCACTCACGATTGCATCTAAAGATGAGTGACAAAATTAGCTGCTTGATGCCTGTCTTCTCAACTCAAATGCAAGCTGCCCAAGGGCAAGGACCAGGCCTACTGGGTTCTCCTTGGTATCCTCAGCACTAGCCCAGTGTATTGCACGTAGTAGATGTTCAATAAACATTTCACAAGTGAATGTTCACAAGTGAATGAACTAGCTCAATTTCCAAGGCCCAGCAAAAGTCCCTCCTCTTTCAGATAGCCTTCCTAGTTCCCCATTCTTTTTTTTGAGTCGGAGTCTCACTCTGTTGCCCAGACTGGAGTGCAGTGGCCACTCCCAG
>NW_007113813.1:0-505 GCF_000164805.1 Carlito syrichta | reverse complement strand
TGGGGGTGGGTAGTATTGGCCTGGATTTTCCAGGCCATAAAATTTCAAAGCAGCTCATGTCTATCAACATGTTCATCTTCCGTTCGGCCAGGGACTCGGATGCCTGGGTTCCCCCCACCCACCACCCACCCACCCATCTAGTTCTTTCTTTTTCTCCCGAGATCTTCCTCTCTCTTCTTAAGTCCGGCGGCGGTAGGCGCGGGTGAATGAGGGATGGCACAGTACGGTCTGAGTAGCCAAAAGGGTGTCCTTAGCCGCAGCGCAATGGAGTTGAGTTCCCTGAGCTCTCGGTCAGCACCAGGAAGGCAGCTTTTCGGGGCCCCTTGGGACACCGGTGTGGACGAGGCTCAGGACGGAAAGGGTGTCAGCTGGGCTGCCAGAGGGTTCCCATTCCCGGGAGAGGGAGAGGAGCCCTCAGTGCTCTGCAGTCGGTGGGCGCGTTGCGGACCGAGCACGGGATGGGGAGCCGGCGCCGGGGCCGCGGGAGGCAGAGCGCGCTGCAGTC
>NW_007113812.1:0-505 GCF_000164805.1 Carlito syrichta | reverse complement strand
TAGAAGCATTCTCGCCGGCGCCGTTCCTCCTCCCAGTGACAGATGCTCGGGCCCCTCCCTCGTGCGTGGGCGCGGGTTGGGCTCTGGTCTAAAGCGAATGCGCGGGGCTCGATTTTCAAGCAGCTGGAAAGACACCGGGTCCCTCGGGAGGCCTCTGCCCCGGCCGCTCCCTCCGTGATTCTGAGCGCCTCGTGCCGGGTGACGTGCACGCACCGAGCGCCTCCTGTGTGCCCCGGGAGGGTGTCAGGCCTGGTATCCCCGAAAGAGGCAGGCGAGGCCTCTCAGCCCTCTTGGACGGCAAGCTCCGGTCCAGGGGACCCGCAGCGAGCGCGCGGGGAGACGCCTGCCGAAGGCCAGAGGGGTGACCGAGGGACACTTCAGGGGCACGCGGAGAGCGGAGGCTTTGGCGAAGCTGGGGGCGCTGTCTGCAGACACAGCGCAAAGGGCGCGAGGAGCGGCGGGCGCAAACGGCCGGGGTGGGAGGCCGCGGCGCTCTGCGTCGGGG
>NW_007113811.1:0-505 GCF_000164805.1 Carlito syrichta | reverse complement strand
GCCATGCAGGGCTGGGGGCTGGGCCTCCGTGGGGCGGGTCGGCTGCCGCAGGGTCGCCTCTTTTACTTCTCCTGTCTCTTCCTTCCTCCTCTGCCTGTCGCCTCCTCACACCCCGCCCCCGCGCCCTCCTGCACGCGCGCCGCAGCCCACCGACGACCGGAGCTGGGTGTATTCCCCGCTCCACTATAGCACGCAGGCCACCCCGGCCTCCGACGGCGAGAGTGACACAGTAAGTGGGGGCCGAGACAGGCGGGAAACTGAGGCCCGAGGCGGGAGGACAGGCAGTCCGGAGCTCGCCGGGGCTCTGAGAAACAGGGCGGGGTAAGTATCTCAGGGCCTCGATGCCAGGGCGGCCCAGGAGGCCCCCGGCAGGAGGCACCGAGGGGAGGCCGGAGGTGGGGGCCTCACCCGCCCTGTCTGTGCTCACCACCCCGTCTGGCTTCTTGCAGTAATTTCTATGCAGTCCCGACCGGCGCTGCCCGCCCAGCCGAGACCCAGAGCTCGG
>NW_007113810.1:0-505 GCF_000164805.1 Carlito syrichta | reverse complement strand
GTTTGTTTTTTTTGTTTTTTTTTTTTGAGTCTGCGTCTCATTCTGTTGCCCAGGCTCATGGCCACCGTAGCTTCGACCTGCTGGGTTCAGGCAATCCTTCCACTTCAGCCTTCTAAGTAGCTGGAACTGTAGGCATGCGCCACCATACCTGGCTAATTTTTAAAAAAATTGTTATTGTAGAGATGAGGTCTTGCTAAATTGCCTAGGATGATTTCGAATTCGTGGGCTCAGGCAATCCTCTCATCTCAGCCTTCAAAAGTGCTGGGATTGTAGGCATGAGCCACCGCTCCCAACCCAACACAAATGTTTTAAATACAATCTCATAGAGCAGTTATAGAATTTTTTTTCTTTTCCACTGCCTCTGCCTCACCTAGAATGTTAAACATAGTGAGAAAGTGGATTTATGTGTAAACATCACCAACAGTTCACCTGAATGAAGACCATGTTTTTTTTTTTTCCTTTTCCCTTCATGGTCTCCTTTAGAAAATATCAGGCAATACTTGTT
>NW_007113809.1:0-505 GCF_000164805.1 Carlito syrichta | reverse complement strand
TCACCTCAGCCTCCCAAAGGCGCGGGATTACAGGCTGAGCCACCGAGCCCGGCTGAGTAACCATTTTCAACTCTTCTTCTTGAGGCCTCACTACAATGAGAGGAACAGAATAAAAAATACATGAACTCTACAATGATAAAGGAAACAGGAAAGGGAACATCAAGAGACAAGGGGATTCAACAACTATTTTTGGAGGTGGGGGGCCACGGAACAAGAGGTACTTGACTTAGTGGAGTAGAAGAAGCTAGGCTGGGAGGGTAGAGGCAGGAGTGAGACCAGCCTGCAGGCAGAGAGTGCTAGGTCCTGTACACCAGAGGGGCTGGCTACCCACACCCCACCCCCAACACATGCCACTGGGAGCCTTCACGTCTCTTGTCCTAGGCATAGATTTATGTAGTAGACATCGAAGGGTAGCAATGAGGGTTGGACACTAGACACAGAGGAGATGAGAGACTTTGAGTTAAAAAAAAAAAAAAAAAACTTGACCAGGTTCGGTGGCTCAGCC
>NW_007113808.1:0-505 GCF_000164805.1 Carlito syrichta | reverse complement strand
AGGGGGAAGGTGGGATTGACAGTAGTCAATATCTGGCTGGGGAGGGGAGGGCATACCTAATCAATAAGGGTACCTGTACAATGAATATTTATATACATAACCTTGAATTGTACCCCACTATTTAAAATAAAAATTAAAAGAGTAAAAAAAAATTGAGTACATGTGCTACAAGTGATAATTTTTATATTTCACATATACAATTAATTAATTCATCATCCTAGGAAGATGTTACCCTTGAAAATCTTTTTAAAAATTCATTTATATATATACATATTAATTTTTAAGATGCAGGGTATAATTCAGGGTTTGGTATACATGCAGATACTCTTATTGATGAGGTATGCTAGAGGACATAGTCCTCTAGCAGTTTCCCTCAATTGCCAATCTCATTCCCTCTCCCCTGACAATTTCCCACTACTATCAACCACTTTCTTATAGTATTATGATAATTGTTCAAGGTCCACTTATAAGTGAGAACATATGGTACTCTGTTCTTTGTTTCTGT
>NW_007113807.1:0-506 GCF_000164805.1 Carlito syrichta | reverse complement strand
GACCTCATCTCTACAATAAATTAAAAATTAGCCGGGTGTGGTGGCTCACACCTGTAGTTCTAGCTACTTGGAAGGCTGAGGCAGAAGGATCGCCTGAGGCCAGCAGGTCGAGGAGCGGTGGCTGGGAGCGTGCCACTGCACCCCAGCCTGGGTGACAGAGTAAGACTCCAATTCAAAAAAAAAAGTAAAATGTTGCAAATCTCAAGCTCTAAAATTAGAATATATATATTTAACTTGATCATAATCTCCTCCACCAGAATATGAGCTTAAGGTCAACGCTTTGCTGGTTTATTAGTATCTCCAGCATCTAGAGCAAGGGTTCCCAACCCCCCAGTCACAGACCTATACTCGTCCATGACCTGTTAGGAAGCCAGCCACACAGTAAGAGGTGAGCAGCAGGCAAGGGAGTAAAGCTTTCTCAATATTTACAGCCGCTCCCCATCCCTTGCATTACCACCTGAGCTCTGCCTTCTGTCAGAGCTCTTTTTTTTTTTTTTTTTTTTTTT
>NW_007113806.1:0-506 GCF_000164805.1 Carlito syrichta | reverse complement strand
CCTTCTGCCTCAGCCTTCCAAGTAGCTGGAACTACAGGCATGCACCACCATGCCCAGCTATTTTTTTTTAAGTTCATTGCAGAGACTAGGTCTTTCAAGTTGCCCAGGCTGGTCTCGAACCCAAGCTCAGGCAATCCTCTCACCTCCACCTTCCAAAGTACTGGGATTACCGGTGTTAGACGAGCCTGGGTAACATGGTGAGACTTTGTCTCTACAATAAATCATAAAATTAGCCAAGTGTGGTGGCACATACCTATGGTTCCAAAACTACTTGGAAGACTGAGGCAGAAGGATTGTCTAAGCCCAGCAGGTTAAGTCTGCAGTGGCTATGCACGTGCCACTGTACTCCAGCCTGGGTGACAGAGTAAGACTCTGACTCAAAATAGATAGATAACTTTTTTTTTAAAGCGTGTTTTCCTATATATGCTGACAAATCTTGACTATATATATTCCTGTTTTATAACTTGCTTTTTCTTTTTTTTTTTTTTTTAAGTTGGAGTCTCACT
>NW_007113805.1:0-506 GCF_000164805.1 Carlito syrichta | reverse complement strand
AAGTTGCCCAGGCGGGTCTCGAACCCGCGGGCTCAGGCAATCCACTCACCTCAGTCTCCCTGTATTCAAAAGTATGCTGACCATGTAAATCAAGTCTGCAGAACAGACTTAGCTTGCAGCTGCCAATTTGTAAATTGCCAAAGAAGCCTATTTTAAGCAACTGTCATTTTCTGGAACACAAGAATTAAATAGAAAGTACTTCTAAAGCCAACAATCCTAGAAAGCCATTGTTTGGTCAGCCTGTTTTTCATTATAAATACCGTGCCTGCATATGCTTTGTTCTCTGCCCTCCACCCCTGCCTCATGTTTCTCTAACTTTATCTTTAATTTTACTCCCCTTTCCTAGTTCTGATTTCAAAGTTCTCATTACTGAAGACTGATTCATCAGAAGTATCTCCTTCCTCTTTCTTTCACCTTCTGCTGGAGAAAACATGGCCAAGCACTTTATATTCACTGGAGTTTAATGTCTTATGTTATCATTAGAGAGCATTTTTTTTTTTTTTTTT
>NW_007113804.1:0-506 GCF_000164805.1 Carlito syrichta | reverse complement strand
CTCAAAAAAAAACAAAAACAAAAAAAAAGAAAGTTGGTTTCAGATGGGCGTGATGACTTATGCCTGTAATCCCAGCACTTTGGGAGGCAGAGGCAGGAGGATTACCTGAGCCCAGGGATTCGAGACCAGCCTGGGCAACATGGAGAGACCTCGTCTCTACAAAAAATCAAAACATTAGCAGGGCATGGTGGCACGCGCCTACGGTTCCAGCTACTTGCAAGGCTGAAGTGGAAGTATTGCCTGAGCCCAGCAGGTAGGTCGAGCTGCAATGGCTGTGAGCATGCCACTGCACTCCAGCCTGGGTAACAGAGTGAGACTCCGACTCCAAAAAAAAAAAAAGTTAAGTTTCAAGCAAAGGAAAAGGAGGTGTATCTCTGTGTTTGTATGACTTGGATTTGTGTTGAGCTGATTTTATGTCTAAGCATACCTCTGTCGGGCACAGTGGCTCAAGCCTGTAATCCCAGCACTTTGGGAGGCCGAGGCAAGAGGATTGCCTGAGCTCAGGG
>NW_007113803.1:0-506 GCF_000164805.1 Carlito syrichta | reverse complement strand
TCATCTCTACAATAAATCAAAAAATCAGTCGGGCGTGGTAGCGCATGCCTGCAATTCCGGTTACTTGGAAGGCTGAGACGGAAGGACCGCGGAGCCCAGCAGGTCGAGGCTGCAGCTGGGAGCGGCCACTGCACTCCAGTCTGGGCGACAGATTGAGACTCCAACTCAAACAAAGAAAAAAAAAAGAACAAAATTATGAGATTCCCAAAAGTCTGATATGTCTTGATATATGTGGTGAGATATAATTATAGTTATTATGTTAAATTGTTGTGTGCCAAGGAAATAACCAAATTTCCTTGTTGGTTGTGTCTTTAACCACGGTCTCTTTTGCCATCCAGACAATTACTGATTTTTTGATTCTTCTCAAAAAGAGGTTTACAATGGGCTACATTTCAAAATTAGCTTTTTCTTCAAGAAAATTCACAGAAAAGAACCCTGACAAATACTCTTTTTTTTTCTTTTTTCTTTTTTTGAGTTGGAGTCTCACTCTGTCGCCCAGACTGGAG
>NW_007113802.1:0-506 GCF_000164805.1 Carlito syrichta | reverse complement strand
TTTGCACAAAAGAGGTTGTCAGTATAAGTTCATAGAGCATGGAATGTCACAGCACATCCCGAGTCTGGCAAAGCCAGGGGGATTCAGCAAGTTGTAAGAGCTGCCATGTAGCATGCTTGTGCCAGGCATCATTCTAAGCTCTCCACACATATATTAACACATTTAATCCTTACAACAACCACCCCAGAAACTGGTACTATTATTACTCCTTTTTTATAGTTGAGAAAATTGAGAAACTGAGAGGTTAAACTAGACCAAGCTCAAAGAACTAAGTAAAAAAACCTCAGATGCAGTCAGCCAATGCTCTTGATAACATGGCCTTTTTTCTTTTTTGAGAGTTGGAGTTTGGCTCTGTCTCCCAGGATACAGTGCAGTGGCACGATCACGGCTCACTGCAGCCTTGACCTCTTGGGGCTCAAGTGATCCTCCTGCTCCAGCCTCCTGAGTGACTGAGACTACAGGTGCACACCACAACTGGCGAATTTTTTTTTTTTTTTTTTGAGTTG
>NW_007113801.1:0-506 GCF_000164805.1 Carlito syrichta | reverse complement strand
GGCCGCGGCCCTGGCAGTCCCGGCTGGATCCTACTTCTTGTCGCCCTTCTGCGCGTCGCCCTCGTCCGCCGCCTCCGGGGCCCGCTCCAGCTTCTGCTTCTCCAGCTCCTCCTGCTCGCATTTGCTGCTGGGGAACTTGTCTTTGTTGTTCTCTTTTTTCCACTTCATCCTCCGGTTCTGGAACCAGATTTTGACCTGTCTCTCTGTCAGTCCCAGCGCATGCGACACCTCGATTCGCCGCTTGCGAGTCAGATAGGGATTAAATAGGAACTCTTTCTCCAGCTCCAGGGTCTGGTAGCGGCTGTAGGTCTGTCGGCCTCGCCTGCGTCCGGCGGCTGCTGGGAAGGGGGGAAAAGGGCGAGACAGAGGGGAGGGAGGAGGGGGGAGGGCGCAGAGACGAGAAGGTTGGAAGGTTCGCGAACGAGCCTGGGAGACCGGTCCGAGAAGGGCAGGGGACCTTCCACCCCCGTGCGGGGGCGGGGGCCGCGGGGAGGCCGCGGTCCGCG
>NW_007113800.1:0-506 GCF_000164805.1 Carlito syrichta | reverse complement strand
GACCTCGTAAATTTTTTCTTTGTGTGTATGTGTGTGTGTGTGTGTGTGTGTGTGTGTGTACCATAACATCAAGGTTGCTTTAATCTGAAAGCAGTACATGTTCTTACATTAGAGACAATAATTAAAGTAGAAATCAGGAGACATTCATGGGACTGGGGATAATCAAAAGCCAACACAGCATTTAAGATGAAGTCCTTTTTGTCTCCTCATGGAGTTGCTACCTTCAGCCTACCCCACAGGAACCAGAGCACTGGTGTCCTCTAGGTAAGAGGCAGGAAGTCTTTGTTGTTGTTTTTTTAATAGGTGAAAAAATGTTTTAAAGATGTGGGGTACAATTCAGGATTATGTATACATGGGGTCATCATACAGGCAAATTTGGGCCTCCCTTTGGTTCCCACTTTGCCAGGTTTGAGATCAGCAACCCTTATTGACGTTATGTACCCCTCCCTTCCCTGGTAACTTCCAACTACTACAAATCCCTTTCTTTCTTTTTTTTTTTTTTTTTT
>NW_007113799.1:0-507 GCF_000164805.1 Carlito syrichta | reverse complement strand
CTGGCTAGCAACACTGTGATTGCCACACAACAGATGAGGAAACGAAGACACTGAGATTATACAAGGGGAGAGGGCATTAGACGGCAGAGCTGGGACTCAAATCCCAGCCTGTCTGATGGCAAATCCCACGTTCAAATTCACATTGTTCACAATCCAGCTGTGGGACCAGGCCCAAGGTCATGAAAAGTCGGTGAGACCCCAGGTCAGCCGGCCCACAGTTCCAAGGTTTCCAGAGCTTGTTCCATGACAGCCTATCCTGGACATTCCTCATGTTGGTGTTCCCTTCAGCAAAGCTCCTTGAACTTCAGCGTGCACACAGAGGGACTGCCTGGGGTCTCATTAAGATTCTTCTCCCGTCAGTCTGGGGGCGGGGAGGGGCATGAGCCTGCATTTCTATAAGAAAAATGACTGCTGGTCCAGGGATTGCTCTGAGTGGCCAGGTCTCAGAAGGGGCAATGGCTGGGGGAGGTACCTGCCTGCTTCCAGCCTGTGCAATGAGGTGGGGAT
>NW_007113798.1:0-507 GCF_000164805.1 Carlito syrichta | reverse complement strand
TTTTTTTTTTTTTTTTTTTTGAGTTGGAGTTTCACTCTGTCACCCAGACTAGAGTACAGTGGCCGCTCTCGGCCACCACAGCCTCGACCCACTGGGCTCCGGCGATCCTTCCAGCCTCAGCCTTCCGAGTAGCCAGAATTCCAGGCGCGCGCTACCACGCCTGGCTGATTTTTGATTTATTTTAGAGATGAGGTCTTGCCAAGTTGCCCAAGCGGGTCTTCCCGCGGGCTCAGGCAATTCACCTCAGCCTTCCAAGACGTGGGATTACAGACTGAGCCACAGAGCCCGGCTAATAGTGGAATTACTTATACTGGTTGGGGAACATACCCTTTAGACCCAGGGGTCCCCAACCTCCGCCTGCGGATCATGCCGCACCACTGGAGATGGTCGGTGGGTGAGTGGAGCTCCACCCCTGGTCATATCAGCAGCCTCGCAAACCCTGTCGTTAACTGCGTATGTGAGGGATCTAGGTTACCTGTTTCTTTTTTTTTTTTTTTTTTTTTTTTT
>NW_007113797.1:0-507 GCF_000164805.1 Carlito syrichta | reverse complement strand
TTTTTTCTTTTTAAACCGAAATACTTTGTTTCATTTATAGCACATGGGCTGGGACTGATGGGGAGGCGCAGATGTAGTAGGCAAACATGACTAGCATCGGATGCCCATCCCAACTGGCATGAATGTGCCAGAGATGCCACCACTCTGCATCATGGTTTTCCCGATGCTGCCCATCAGCTCGACCCTGCATTCCAATCCTGAGACAGGAGAAGGTGCTGAAAAATGCCCCGGCCGTCATGCCCACAGCGCAACCCATTCACGTGGGACTGTCTGTAGGGACCCACGGCCATCAGCATCTCGCTCACAGGCTCAGTCACTCGGTGCTTGAGTTTAGCTTTTGACAGGATGCATTTTTTTAAATTAAACTTTTTATTTTGAAATCTTTTTTTCTGGCAGGACACTGTGGCTCACACTTGTAATCCCAGCACTTTGGAAGGCCAGGATTGCTTAAGGCCAGGAATTGGAGACCAGCCTGAGCAACATAGTGAAACCTTGTCTCTACAAAAA
>NW_007113796.1:0-2519 GCF_000164805.1 Carlito syrichta | reverse complement strand
GGGGCTGCCACCCACCCGCCCGCCCGCCTCTCCAGCCTCCCGCTCTTGCCCGGAGCCCCTGCTGCCTGGTGTCTGGCATGTGGGTCATCAATTAACTTAATTAGCGAAGATGCCATCCCCTCCGCCAGCGCAGCCCCCTGCCCCTCCCCCCCAAGACTGCCCACGCCTCCCAGAACCAAGAAGAAGGCCCAATTAACTGAGAGCAGGTTTCTCAGCTCCGGGCCTAGGCTAAGCCCTAATTAAGCACCAGTGCCTTGGGGTCTCACAGCTAATGGGTTTGCAGAGTCTCCCATGAAATGGAACTTACAAGCCTCCCCCAAGACCAGATTCCCAGGAGACCACTTCCCTGTAGGGGACAGGCCCCCCTTTGGGAGCCTGGTGGTTGCCCGGAAGGCTGGGATAGCACAGAGCCAGCCTCGAGCCAGCCCCTCCACTCCCCCTCCCTCCACTGCGGCCCCCTCCCACCCACCGCCCCCCCCTTTCCCATTCCCTGACACTTGCACCAGCTCTGCCCCCACCCCCACGCTCTGCTGGGCAAGGGAGTCTGGGCCCTGGGCACACCTTGGTGGAACAGGAGGGGCCCAGGGTCGATGCTCAGGGTGGGAGAGAGGGAAGTTGGCCCTGGCCCTGCAGCTGAACCGGGATTCCAAGCATCCAGGCACCCATGGACTTTCTGGGCATCTTGCTAAGGGGGACCTGGGCTTCTGGGCATCCAGGTACCTGGGAACTTTCTGGGCTTCTTGGTAAGGGGGATCCGAGTTTCTGGACATCTTGCTAAGGGGGACTTGGGCTTCTGAGCGTCCAGGTGCCTGGAACCTTCTAGCTTCTTGCTAAGGGGGACCCAGGCTTCTGGGCGCCCAGGTGCTGGGAATCTTCTGGGTCTCTTGCTAAGGGCAACCCAGGATTCTGGGCATCCCATTACCCAGGAACCTTCTGGGTGTCTTGCTAAAGTGAACCCAGTTTCTGAGTGCCCAGGTGCTAGGAACCTTCTGGGTGTCTTGCTAAGGGGGACCTGGCTTATGGGCTCCCAGGTGCTGTGAACCTTCTGGGCATTTGACTAAGGGGGACCCGGGCTTCTGGGATCCAGGTGCTGGGAGCCTTCTGGGCGTCTTGCTAAGGGGGATCTAGGCTCCTGGGCCTCCTGGTACCCAGGAACCTTCTGGGTGTCTTGCTAAGGGGCACCTGGGCTTCTGCGCATCCTGCTGAAGTGGAGATTCCCATTCGCTGGTCCTGGTGATCCATGGTTCCACCCTCGAGATTCCTCCAGCTTCTCCGTGCTGCTGTCTTGGGTTCAGGGACCACGCCTGGAGGGGCAGCAGACCGAACCCTGACTCAAAAAAATTTTATGAATGAAAACTAAGAAACGACTCCTCCCACCCCAACCCCACGGGCCCAGGCGTGGCCTGGCAGGGGTGCTGGCAAGGGGTGGCGTGAGGATCTTCCGCACATTCTGCTCCCCAGCCCTGGCCTGTGGCCTGTGAAGGCGGCCAGCGTCACACCTGCTTGGCTTCACTGGCGCTGTCATTACCCAGGGGCTTCTCAGTGTGGATTCCTGGAGAATTTAATAAAAGGAAATTAAACACCACCTCCCGACAGCCCGGGAGGTGTGCAGATCTTCCCGGGCCCCTGCCACCAGACGCCCAGAGACCTCCCCCATCGGCATGAGCGATGGGTGCCTGCCCCCTCCCCCTCTCTCCATCACCCTCCCCTTGGGTCTCTCTGGCCCTAGTGGGTAGTGCAGTTTTCTGCTGAGGTCCAGAAAGCCTCTGATGGGTAAACCAGCCCCGGAGCAGAGTGTGCTGCCCCCAAGGTGCTCCAGGAAGGAGCCCTCCAGGGGCTGGGGTGGGGTGGGAGGCTGGGCCCTCCTGGTCATCCGGCAGGTAGGGCTGGCCATGCTCCCTGAGAGCTGTCTGCCATCCATGGGTGCCAACATTCTGTAACCCAATGCCAGGGCTTGGCAGAGTCCTGTAGCTCACAGCACAGAGAGCCAATCCCAGAGACAAGAGGACTTTTATTGGGGGCTTCAGCCAAGAGAACTGCAGATTCCTTCTCACATCCCTACCCCCATCCCACTGAAGTCCCAGGCTTATATAGTGCAACAGAAATGCAGAAAACAGGAATTAAGGAGGGGGAGGGGGAGGGGAGGAGGGGAGTTGGGGACTAGGACTGCCTGGCCTGCATGGGGTGATCTGGAGAGTTTCAGTCCTCGACACTCCATGCCTGAGGGTCAGTTTCCTGAGAAAGGAATCCAGATAAGACAAATGTGCTCTTCAAGCTTGAAGACCCTGTGAGTCTGTGATTATTTTTATGTAACCACCAGTTCTGTGGAGGAGTTGGGCCTATTTTAATTCTGACGAGGGTCTGTGGCGGGCTGGTGCCTTTGCTGCCTGCGAATGGGCGACCGGGCTGCTACGAGCTCGCCCTTCCCAGCCTGCGCACGTGGCCCGTTTCTCAGCGTGGTTGCCCCCTGTCCCTCCTGGAGCCGGGGGAGGGCGAGGGAGGGCGCCAGGGACCCCCCC
>NW_007113795.1:0-507 GCF_000164805.1 Carlito syrichta | reverse complement strand
GGGGGGGGGGGGGGGGGGGGGGGGGAGGGGACTGGTGAGCAACTGCTGGACGGACACAGGGTGCCCCTCTGGGGAACCGAGAGCGTGCTGGAACTAGAGGGGGGCGACGGCTGCACGACACGGAGAATGTACCGAATCCCACTGACTTGTTCCATTAAACTGGCTTCTTTTGCGTGATGTGAATTTCACTTCGATCATTAGAAAGGAGATGCCAGCTAATAGTTCACCTCCCTCCTGGCAGAGCAATCTGTTGCATCTCGGACTGAATTGTGCTTTTAAAAACAAACAAAAATTAGAACGGGGGAGAACCGACTTTCCTCAGAGGGTAGAAGGGAAAGAAGCCGCAAAGCCAAAGCAAGTGCAGCTTCCACGCAGCTGCTGCTCCAAGCCCTGTTTTAGGCGCTTGCAAAGGATCAAAAGACATGGCCCTGGCACAGCCAGTTAGCAGACAGGCAGGAGCAGGAATCTCGGTCCCTCCCGCCCAGCCCCCAGAGGAATTTGACTTCC
>NW_007113794.1:0-508 GCF_000164805.1 Carlito syrichta | reverse complement strand
GAGGTGGAAGGATCACCTGAGCCCAGCAGGTCGAGGCTGCGGTGGCCGGGAGCATGCCACCACACTCCAGTCTGGGCAACAGAGGGAGACTCCAACTCAAAAAAAATAATAAAGTGGAGAATTTTGTGTGCTATTTTACGTCTTAGCTTCTTCCAACAGCTGTCCCGTTTGATTTTTTTTTTTTTAATTTGGAAAAACAAAGACAATAAGTGGAATTGGTTTTCTTTTTGTTGTGGTTAGTTTGGGCTGTTTTTGCCAGGTTTGGGCGCCAGGATTTTTCCAGTTTGTCAGACACATTGGTGGTTTCCATCTGTTCCATTGCCGTGGAACTGATTTCGTGTCTTGAGGATTATTTTTGCCTCTTTGATCCATATGTGGCATGCCCTGCAGCTTTCCTAGGTCTTGATCGTGACTCTTTTAACATATTGTTTTCCCTGTCATCGCAAAAGATAAACAACTGTCAAATGTTCAGAGACGTTCATTTCTTTTTTTTTTTTTTTTTTTTTTT
>NW_007113793.1:0-508 GCF_000164805.1 Carlito syrichta | reverse complement strand
TTTCTTTCTTTCTTTCTTTCTTTCTTTCTTTCTTTCTTTCTTTCTTTCTTTTCCTCTCTTATTTCCACACTAGGTAGCCCTGGCTGCACTCACACCTTCCAACTCAGGGCTTTCTATCATCCTCGGTGTCCTAAACTGCTGTGATCACAGGCTTTCCATTTGGCCAACACCCTGGTCTTCCTGCCTGGTGTTGAACTCTGGACAAGAGACGATCCTCCCACCAAGGCCTGCCCTAACCCAAGGTTTTCTTGGTTTTGCTTGATGTCGAGTTGGGAGATTGCTATAGTGTCCAGCCTGGTCTCAGCCCTCGGGATCTGGCCATCTTCCCATCTCAGACTACCGAAGCCAGGGGACAGGCGTGAGTTGCCCAGGTGGCCATTCTAGGGTTTAAGAATCATGTCCTCCCTTTCCCTGAGGTGACCTATGGAGGAGCGATCCGGTCCACCATCAGAGGGGTGGACGCTGAGGTGGAGACACACCCCTGTGCCAGGTGCCTCCCCCCCAAGAC
>NW_007113792.1:0-508 GCF_000164805.1 Carlito syrichta | reverse complement strand
TTTTTTTTTTTTTTTTAAGAGATGGGGTCTTGCTCTGTCACCCAGGCTGGAGCGTGGTGGCACAGTCATAGCTCACTGCAGCCTCCACCTCCTGGGCTAAGGTGATCCTTCCACTTCAGCCTCCTGAGTAGCAGGGACTAAGGCGTGCGCCACCACACCCAGCTAATTTAG
The DNA here is from genome assembly GCF_000164805.1 of Carlito syrichta. Lineage (NCBI taxonomy): Eukaryota > Metazoa > Chordata > Mammalia > Primates > Tarsiidae > Carlito > Carlito syrichta. The sequence goes on along the minus strand of NW_007113792.1, from coordinate 337 downwards.
TTTGCTGGTCTCGAACTCCCAGGCTGAAGCCATCCTGCCACCTCGGTCTCCCAAAGTGCTGGGATGACAGGCCTGAGCCACTGTTCCCAGCCCACTCAACCCTTTCGAATCCTCCCAGACATCGGAGCTACTAGAGACAAGGAAGATAGAGACCGCCTTGGCCTTCCTGGGCTTCTAGTGGAGGAGGGGAGACTGTCCACACCGTGGGAATGCCAGGTGAGCGCTGAAGTGCTGTGTACCCATGTGGGGGGTGGGGCAAGGGGGTGGCTGGCCGCCCCTGGACATCTAGGCATTTGGGAGTTGACACCTCATCTGGAACCTTGAAGGGCAGGCAGAG
>NW_007113791.1:0-509 GCF_000164805.1 Carlito syrichta | reverse complement strand
GTGAGCCCCATGCCCCCATAGTTTCCCACCACTGTCAATCCTTTTCTTAGAGTATTATGGTAGTTGTTCAAGGTCAACTTATGAGTGAGAACATATGATACTCAGATCTTTGTTTCTGCGAGAGATTGCTTAGTATTATAAACTCTAATTCCATCCAGGCTGCTGTGAAATTCATGATTTTGTTCTTTTTTATGGCTTTTGATTTAAAGTGAGAGACGTATGACTTTTCCTTTCACTTGAACACTTAGAGGTCCTTATAGGGTTATTAACTGGCCTAATTTTAATATATTTGTGGTTCAGGGAATAGGGAGGTGGGAGGAGAAGGAGAAACACTGGGGAGCAGACCGTTGATGGGGCAGTCAGAACACACACACTTGTCAGTTGCATTTGCTGTCTTATATTGGTGTGGTTCATGGTGACCCAAAATGATCACGATAATAAAGTCAAAGATCACTGAGCCGGGCTCGGTGGCTCAGCCTGTAATCCCACGCCTTTGGGAGGCTGAGGTG
>NW_007113790.1:0-509 GCF_000164805.1 Carlito syrichta | reverse complement strand
TCTGTATTCCATTACTTCCATTCTATTCCAACGCATTCCATTCCATGCCAGTCCATTCCAGTTCGTTCCTATCCTCTTCCATCCATTCCACTCTCTTCTTCTCCATTCTTTTCCATTCCTCTGCCTTCCATTCTTTTCCTCCCTTTCCATTCCATTCCATATAATATTCTTCATTCCACTTCATTCCATTCCTCTCTAATCCATTTGTCTCCATTCCATTCCATTGCATACAATTCCATTAATCTACATTCCATTCCACTCCTTTCCTTTCCACTCTACTTGATTCCACTCCTTCCTTTCCATTGCATTCCTCTCTCTTCCATTCCATTCCATTCCACTCCATTCCATTCCATCTCTATCCGCTCTTTTCCATTACACTCCATTCCATTACTTTACATTCCACTGCAGTACACCATTTCAGTGCACGCCAATCCATTCCATTCAATTCCATTCCAATCCATTAAATTCCATTCCTCTTTATTCCATTCCATTCCTCTCCATTCCATTCC
>NW_007113789.1:102668-111438 GCF_000164805.1 Carlito syrichta | reverse complement strand
TTTGGGAGGCTGAGGTAGAGTGGATTGCTTGAGCCCGCGGGTTCGAGACCCACCTGGGCAACTTGGCGAGACCTCATCTCTACAATAAATCAAAAATCAGCCGGGTTGATAGCACACACCTGTAGTTCCAGCTACTTGGAAGGCTGAGGCGGAAGGATCGCCGGAGCCCAGCAGGAGCAGCCACTGCACTCCAGTCTAGGTGACAAAGTGAGATTCCAACTCAAAAAAAAAAAAAAAAAAAAGGGGGTACATCCAAACAACAGAATGTTAGTTGAGAAAAAGGAACAAAGTATGGATACAGGCTACATCATGGATGAGCCTTGAAAACTTATACGATGTGAAAGACATCAATCACAAAAGACCACACATTGTATGATCTGTTTATAGGAAGTGTCCTGTAGGAAGAACAGGCAAATTTAGGGAAACAGAAAGTACATTAGTGGTTATGAGGGCAAAAAGAGGGGAAGAATGAGGAAGTTGGGGGTGATGGTGAAAGGATGGGGGTTTCTTTTGGGGTGATGAAAATATTCCAATATTGGTTGTGGTAATGGTCACATGACTCTGTTTTTGTTTTTTGTTTTTTTTAAGCAGAGCCCAGCCTGGAATGCAGTGGCATGATCACGGCTCACTGCAGCCTCGCCCTCCTGTGCTCAGATGATCCTTTGGCCTCAGCCACACAAGTAGCTGGGACTATAAGCGCACACCACCAAGCCCAGCTAATTTTTGGATTTTTTTTGGAAAGACAAGATCTTACTATGTTGCCCAGGCTGGTTTTAAACTCCTAGGCTCAAGCAATCCTCCTGCCTCGGCCTCCCAAAGTGCTGGGATTAGAGGCGTGAGCCACTGCACCCAGCCTGTGACTCTGTGAATATAATAAAAACCAATGAACTGTACACTTTAGATAGGTAAATTGTATAGTATGTGAATTATATGTCAATAAAGCTATTTCAGAAAATATGTACACCAATGTAACACCCAATAATTCTTCTCCTATGGACACGCCCAGGAAAAATGACGTCGTATGTTTACACAAATCATTGTACACAAATGTTTATAGAGGGCTTATTTATATTTTACTAATCTATCTATCTATTTATTTATTTATTTTTACAGAGACAGGGTCTCACTCTGTCACCGAGGCTGGAGTGCAGTGGTGCAATTATAGCTCACTGCAGCCTTGAATTCCTGAGCTCAAGTGATCCTCCTGCCTCAGCCTCCCAGGTAACTTGAATTACAGGCATCCACCACTGTGTCCGGCTAGTGTGTGTGTGTGTGTGTGTGTGTGTGTGTGTGTGTATTTTTTGTAGAGATGAGGTCTGCTATATTTCCCAGGTTGAACCCGAACTCCTGATCTCAGGAGTTCCTTCTGCCTCTGCCTCTCAAAGTGCTGGGATTACAGGCATGAGCCACTGTGCTCTGCCTATGTTATTTATTATAAGAAGCTTTATTAAGCCGGGCTCGGTGGCTCAGCCTGTAATCCCGCGCCTTTGGGAGGCTGAGGTGAGTGGATTGCCTGAGCCCGCGGGTTCGAGACCCGCCTGGGCAACTTGGCGAGACCTCATCTCTACAATAAATCAAAAATTAGCCGGGCGTGGTAGCGCGTGCCTGTAGTTCCAGCTACTTGGAAGGCTGAGGCGGAAGGATCGCCGGAGTCTAGCAGGCGAGGTTGTGGTGGCCGGGAGCGGGCACTGCACTCCAGTCTGGGCGACAGAGTGAGACTCCAACTCAAAAAAAAAAAGCTTTATTTTTCCAAACTGGAAACGACCCAAATGTCCATCAGCAGAAGAATGGATGAAGCAGTTATGGTTATTGATACAATAGACTGCTATTCACCAGCAGATAGGAATGAGTCAACAGCATGTGTGACTCTCAAAAATGTCATGCTAAGTGAAAAAAGTCCGACGTCAAAGAATGCACGCCTCATGATTACATCTATGTGAAGTTTTATTTTGTTTGCTTTTTTTGAGTTGTGTTCCATTGCCCAGGCGGGAGTGCAGTGGCACTGTCATGGCTCACCACAGCCTCAACCTCCTGGGCTCAAGCGATCCTTCTGCTTCAGTCTCTAGAGTAGCTGGGACTACAGCCATGAGCCACCAAGCCTGGCTAGTCTTTTTTATTTTTTATTTTGTGGAGATGAGGTCTCGCTCTGTTGCCCAGGCTAAGTTTGAACTCCGGGGCTCAAGCAATCCTCCCCCTTCAGCCTCCCAAAATGCTGGCATTACAAGCGTGAGCCACCACACCCAGCCTACCTGGCGTTTTAGAAATGACAAAGTGAATCTAATGGTGATAGATCTCAGGAGAGAGGTTGTGAGGGAAGGGAGAGGTGATTATGAGGATTAACCTGGGGCATGGGAGAACTTTATGGGGTGCCCGCAATGTTCTAGCTCTGTGGATTGAGGGCTAATGGCCACACACATTTGTCAAAACTCACTGAAATGTACACTTAGGATCTGCGCATTTTACTGCATGCAAGCCACACCTCAATACAAGTTTTCGGCTGTAGATACTTATACCTAGTAACAGTTTATTAAAAGGCAGCTTTTTCAGAACACACATGCGCCTACAAAATCACTATGTAGGTGCCCATATTCCTGTGGAGTGAGCACACGACATGTAATACACAAGAGCAGCATAATATTATGGAAAACAGAGGTGTCTTTGTTCTTGGACTCTGTGACCTTCGGGGGCACCATAACCTGAATCACAGGTGTACAAATGGTCCAGGTAACTAACCGATTCAGTCACACGCCACAACCACAATGGCATTTTAAAATGTCATCTTATTTCTTTTACTTACGGAAAGGTAAAAAGGCAGCTTATTTTTACCCACCCTCTAATCACTAACAAGGGCCCAGAAGTAGTTACTAGTAGTTGTCTTACAACCCCTCAGGCATGCTCTGTACTAACGAAATACTTTTCTCCAAAGTATTTGTCGTCCTGCCGTAAAGAGCCAAGCTGACCTAACCTATTGTGATCAGTCCCTCGTGATCTACGTGACACAGACTATCACCCCATCACCATGGCAACATTTCCTGTGCTCACCTGCCCTTCTCATGTCTGTGACTGACCCACCCCCAATCCCACTGCCTTCCATCACCTTGATGTCAGCTCTTGTGATTGCCTGCCCTGCCCACCCCCAAAAGAGGTTTGAAAAGCTTTCAGTCTCAAGCACTATTCGCCACATTTTCTTCAGATGTCTGGCCCCCTCAGCTCCCTTGAGAAGTGGATTCACCTTCTCTCTCTCTTTTTAATCTGCTTTTAAAACAAACTATTTTTCCTAATCTAATTTCTGTGCGATCCTAATCTAATTTCTATGCAATTCTTTGCATCTTACCCAAGGCACTGGCCCCTGACCCAACAACTTATTTTATTAAGAAGAAACATCCCTTCCAGACGTGGTGGTGCATGCCTGTAGTTCCAGCTACTTGGAAGACTGAGGCAAAAGGATTGCCTGAGCCCAGCAGGTCAAGGTACGGTGGCCGTGAGCATGCCACTGCACTCCAGCCTGGGCAACAGAGTGAGACTCCTACTCAAAAAAAAAAAAAAAAAAAGAAGAAGAAGAAGCATCCAGAACATTAAACTCCAACAAGAAGAAGAAGCATCCAGAACATTAAACTCCAACTATGTCTCTCACTCTGGATTCTTCTCATCCTCAATGTACATATACATATTTTCTATCTGCAAAGTGACTCCCTTTCTTAAAGGTATTCAGATTCAGAAGAAGTTCTCTGTGGTCACAATTCTTTTAAGCCAGCAGAAAATCTCAAAACAATGCATTATTGTCCACTAAGAGGACGGGATGACCCAGAGCAAACCCTCACCATTCCTGGGAAAACTACCGAAGGCCACGAACCCGCATGGAGGCCATGAACACATCAAGCCGTTTAGCCCTGTCTTTCCTCCTCGCGTCCAGCAATCAAGAGTGGGGGATGACAGGCCAGTTCAGTCTCAGGAAGGGGCAACGGGTGAGTAGAGCGGCTTCGTGATCCATCCCAAGGACCATTGCCCTGGGTCTGCTGACTCCGTTTGCCTGCCCCCAAAATTGGCAGAGTGGGTAGAAAAGAAGAAATCCATGGTCTTTCCAAAGAAGCAGTGAAAGGGATTCAGGTTCAATCTCTGGGCACAGAAATATTCTGAGTCTCTTTGGGTTCAGTTGTGACAGAAGCTCCTGGCGTCAACACAATGCTTTAGAAAGAGCCTGGCTCGGTGGCTCAACCTATAATCCCAGTGCTTTGGGAGGCCGAGGTGAGTGGATTGCCTGAGCCCGCGGGTTCGAGACCCGCCTGGGCAACTTGGCGAGACCTCATCTCTACAACAAATCAAAAATTAGCCAGGCGTGGTAGCGCGCACCTGTAGTTCCAGTTACTTGGAAGGCTGAGGCGGAAGGATCGCCGGAGCCTGGCAGGCAGGTCGAGGCTGCGGTGGCCGGGAGCGGCCCCTGCACTCCAGTCTGGGTGACAGAGTGAGACTTCGACTCCAAACAAACAAACAAACAATGCTTTAGAAAGACCCACTTATCTCTGACCCATCTGGCCCACACTCAAGTAGGTATTTGAGTGAGAGGACAGAGGGAGGAGGAACTGGCGACACACTTTGTCCTTAGATATGACCTTCCTAATGACATTCAGCTGGTAAATCATGAAAACAAATGGGTGTGTTCTTGGCTATTATAGCAAGGACTGCTCTTTCCTCCACTAGATGTATTTCCCTATCTTCCAGACGCCCCTATTTTTAGCTAGGTATGTGCATATTCAGAGTACATACTTTTCCCAGCATTCCTTGTAGCAAGATGTGACCAATAGGAAGAATGGGGCAGCCTCCCAGAACTATCCTTGAAAGACAGCCATTACACCCCTGTGAACACAGTAGTCCCGAATCTGAGAGGGCTTGCCCATAAGGTTCCTTCCGTACCCAGAGGTCAAGTGGGGAAAACATTGGTTAATTAGAACTTGCAGGAGGCATGGATGGCAGCTGGTCAGTGAAGAAAGAATTGGCGCTTTGGGATGGTAGAGCAAACAGTTTCATAGTTAAGCAAGTTAATTATTCAACTTGCCACACAGTGGTTACAATCACAGCGAGTAAGGTGCCTCCCACGCTCTGCCCAATTACCGGCACCTCCTTTACTGAGAATATGCAAATCCTGCAGAGACCAGCCTTGTACAGAGGCTGCTCCCAGATGGAGGGGGCAGAAAGAAGACAGATACAGGAAAAAAGAGTCTACGTCCAGATAATTCCTCATAGTTCCTTTAACCAACCTGCTTCCTCAGATGCAGAAACAATGACTAGCGCTCCCACCACCGTCTTGGAACACGAGGTCAGGGGTCACCCACCTGCTGGGGCAGTATGCAGTGAGCTGGTCGAAGCCTGAGACTTTGCTATCTGGGAGCAGAGCTACTAGACCACCCAGAACTGTCCACTTCCAGACTTCCGTCTTATTGAAACTCATGTTATTTTTGCTGTGTTACTCGTAGCTGAGTCTGGTGAAAACTGGTGTCACTGACATTCTGTAAGTCACTGAAAGAAAATGCATACATCCATCTGGATGGCATTCAGTGGCATCATGCGGGAGTCCTGCTCCTGCCAAGGGTGTTAGGTTTCCTGAAGGAGAGACGGATAGGCGAAAGACAAAAATATTATACTCGGACACCTGCTTGCTGAACAGATGACAATTTAATGTTGGCTAACAGAAAGCTTTTAACCATTTGTAAAGGGGCAAGACAAAGAAAATTCCTTCACGTACATATCCTTTAAAAGTTACCACATCTAGCGGTCTAGAAGCGACAAACAAGCCAAGAACACTATCTACTTTTAGTTAATGAGTCTTTATCATAAAGCCAAAAATGATAGTTTCAGTTCAAAGTCTCGAATTACAGTCCTTGAAATGTCTCAAGAAAGTTTCCAAGTGTACATTAATCCATGTATCAGGAGTTTTTCTCTCCAGGGCTTCTATGACCTTCAAAGCTTCGCTTGTCCAGGTGTCTTCGTTCCTTTTCTCTTATCCTGCAGTGTTTATTTCTAAAGAAAACTCAAAAGAAGCTTTTAGTGATGTTTCCTAGGCCCCTAACGTTGCTTTCTGTCTCTAGTTAATTTATCATAAAAGTATCCAATTAGTATATTATGAATTCAGTGAAAACCCACTCTATAAACATTAACTTAGAATTTTAACTATTGAATTAAGTAAAAACCTTAACGGTTAATCTTCATCCTAAATCTGTGAAAACAGTGTTATAAATCACCTACATAACTCCTAGATAAGTGTTAGGACTTACAATGAATTCATAATGAACTTACTATAAACTTGTACTTCTAAAAAACTTTATGTCTAAACACTAAACTACATAATTCTAAATCAAATAAGGAGTGAATATGCTTATATCATTTTTTACTTAAGCAGTATCTAGTAACTTATAACCAAGTGAAAGAAAGCATTCTTGATGTGCTTCAGAGCTTAACCCTTGCATATGTTAGAAAAGGCCAAACGGCCTAGTGGGAAATAGAAAAATAAACCATGACATTCTCAGGTTAGCTGTGAGTACTTCGCATAAACATGCCATTTCCTTCTTCCACGACTGCACAGAATTCTTCAGCTGTACCAAACAGCAAAGATGGAAGACAGAAGGGCCTCAGCTTTCCGGGCTTGCCCTGCGGCCCAGGGTCCTCAGCACCTGGACTTTGTCAGGCGGGCCTCCAAAGCTGGCTCCCAACAGCATCAAGCACCTTTTTCTGATGGAATTTTCCCGAAGTCAGAAGTAGGCGCCGGGAAGTGCAATGGAAACCACGACTCAGGGGAGAATCCTGAGAGGCGGGCCACCTTATCATTCCAGCGTCAGAGAGGACATGCACACATGTCCCAGTGGGTCAGAGCATCGAGAGAGGGACATCTCTGGCCAAATCAAGAAGTCCCCACCCAGCCCAAGTGCCGTCCACTAATTTCAAGTAATTGAATGGCTGTTGACAAATTTGAATTCTGCAACTGGCAGAGAGGGTCTCTAGGAAACACTTTTCCTGTAACAAATGACATTAGGCAAGTTACTCAAAGTTTCTCTGGGTCTATTTCCTCATCTTCAAAATGAATAAAAAAGTCCCCTTGCCGATGGCTGGTGCCCAAAAGAACCGTTGGGTCCTTGACAAAGTTCTCCTCTGTCCTTTTGATGAACATGTCAGGAGTAAAATGCAACTGAGTTTCCTTGGGAAGAATTTCATATATTCTTAAATGAGACCTCTTGACAGTCTCAGTGTTAAAATTTTTGTTTTAGAAATGATGGTGATAATAGAGAGAAGCACTGTTTTGGATTGTGGGTAGTTTAACTTAATTTTACTTTTTTTATACCGAGTCAGAGTCTCACTCTGTTGTCCAGGCTGGAGTGCAATGGCACAATCACAGCTCACAGCCGCTTCTAACTTCAGAGCTCAAGTGATCCTCCTACCTTGCCTTCTGAGTAGTTGGGACTACAGACACATGCCACCATGTCTGGCTAAGGTTTTGATTTTTTTGTAGAGATGAGGTCTCCCTATGTTGCCCAGGATGGTCTCACACTCCTGGGCTCCAGCAGTCCTCCTGCCTCAGCCTCCCAAAGTGCTGGGATTGCAGGTGTGAGTCACTGCTCCCACCCTGTGGGTGGTTTTACAGGTTTTCATATGGCAAAGCTAAAACTTGTCAGTGTTCTTTCCCCTCTTTTTTCCTCTCCTTTTCCTTCTTCTTCTCATCTTTTGCGTCTTCTCTTTCTTCCACTTCGTGTTTTTTTTTTTTTTTGAGTCGGAGTCTCACTCGGTCGCCCAGACTGGAGTGCAGTGGCCGTTCCTGGACACCGCAGCCTTGTCTGCTGGGCTCCGGCGATCCTTCCACCCCAGCCTTCCAAGGAGATGGAACCACAGGCGCGCGCTACCACGCTCAGCTAATTTTTTGATTTGTTGTAGAGATGAGGTCTCACCAAGTTGCCCAGGCGGGTCTCGAACCCGCGGGCTCAGGTAATTCACTCACCTCAGCCTCCCAAGGCACGGGATTACAGGCTGAGCCACTGAGCCTGGCTACACTTTGTGTTTTTTCAGGGGCCAGGCTCAGGGCTGAGTACTTCCAACACATGAACACACTTAGTCCTCACATCCACTCTAAAAGGTTAGAATTACCATCTTGGTTTTTTTCCAGATGAAAAAGTAAAACTCAAAGAGATTAAGTAAATGGCTGCAGGCCACACATCCAGAAAAGTAAATCTAGTCATCTCCAGGCCCTTGCCTCCATATTGAACTTGACTAAGATACCTCAGTAGCTAACAGCAAATGACAAGATGTAAGGAAGCTCCCAGCACAGTGTCTAACACCTAGTGGGTGCTTGCAATGGGTAGTTGTTCATTCATTTCTTCCATAAATCTTTACTGAGTATTTCCTTGTGCTATGCACTGTTATGGACCCCGAAAAACAACAATTAAGAAAACGGGCAGCTGGGTGCCGTGGCTCACGCCTATAATCCCAGCACTTTGGAAGTCAGAGGCAAGAGGATTGCCTGAATCCAGGGGTTCGAGGCCAGCCTGAGCAACTTAGTAAGAGCTTGTCTCTATAATAAATCAAAGCCTGGCTCGGTGGCTCAGCCTATAATCCCGCACCTTTGGGAGGCTGAGGTGAGTGGATTGCCTGAGCCCGCGGGTTCGAGACCCACCTGGGCAACTTGGTGAGACCTCATCTCTACAATAAATCAAAAAATTAGCCGGGCATGGTAGTGCGTGCCTGTAGTTCCTGCTACTTGGGAGGCTGAGGCGGAATGATCGCCGGAGCC
>NW_007113789.1:92559-102648 GCF_000164805.1 Carlito syrichta | reverse complement strand
GGAGCCCAGCAGGTCGAGGCTGTGGTGGCCGGGAGCGGCCCCTGCACTCCAGTCTGGGCGACAGAGTGAGACTCCAACTAAAAAAAAAAAAAAAAAAAAAAGAATGATCACAACAGAAAGGAAGTGCATGTGTCTGTGTAGCAGGAAGACAGAGAAATCGTGACACCGAGACTATTACAGGAAGTGGCCCTTTATGATGTTCGCTGGCCGACCCAGCGGGCTCGAGGAGCTAATGCGTCCAAATCGAGCCCCCTAGAACGGGAGAAGTGGGGTCTTATACCCTTGTTTAGGTAAGGGAGGGGGCCGTGTTGAATGATTGCATATTTCCTTTGGAATTCTGCAAGGTTGTACTCAGCACAATTAGATTTTTCAAAGAACAAATGGTTTTCAGGAACTGCAGGGTTGTAAACCGTCAACTCCAAAAGAGGGGTTTTGGATAAGTCTGTGAATTAGTTACTCTTTTGCATTGCCATGAGAGCCATCAGTCTCGGCCATTTGGCCCTTTCAAACAAAACCTGCCTGGCGCCTGGCGGGTCTTTAAAGCTTGCAGCTTGCCTTTCAAAGGGAGATAACTCGAGCTGCTGCCAACCCCCGCTTTCTGCCACATCATCTGTAGTCCCCGCTAAGCAGGAGGCCAAGGCCGGAGGATTGCTTGAGCCCAGGAATTCCAGACCAGCCTGGGCAACGTGAGACCCTGCTTCTAAAAAAAGAAGGGAAAAAAGGGTGTATCTCCATGCACAACATGCTTTGGGAACACAGATGAGGTCATAATAAATTATTCTTTGGAAGGGAAGAGACTGTCAGGAAAAGTCATAGAGCAGTGATGACATCTGAGCTCAACTGCAAATTATGAGCAAGGGTCTCTAGGGCTTTGCTCTTTTTTTGGTTTTTTTTTAGTCGGAGTCTCACTCCGTCGCCCAGACTGGAGCGCAGCGGCCGCTCCCGGCCACCGCAGCCTCCACCCGCTGGGCTCCGGCGATCCTTCCGCCTCAGCCCTTCAAGTAGCCGGAATTACAGGCACGCACTACCACGCCCGGCTGATTTTTGATTTGTTGTAGAGATGAGGTCTCGCCAAGTTGCCCAGGCGGGTCTCGAACCCGCGGGCTCAGGCCACCCACTCACCTAGGCCTCCTAAGGTGCGGGATTACAGGCTGAGCCACCGAGCCTGGCTAGGGCTTGCTCTTAAGGACCAGCAGCACTGACATCTCCTGGTGCATAATCCTGGTTCCCATCTCAAACCTACCGAATCAGAATCTGCATTTTACATAGCTATCCAGGTTATTCATATGCATATTAAACTAGTCCAGATAGGCAGTTCATGCCTATGATCCCAGCACTTTGGGGGGCTGAGACAGGAGGATAACTTGTGCCCTGGAGTTCCAGGCCAGTCTAGACAACATAGCAAGACCCCATCTTTACAAAACAAAAATTTAAAACATGAGCCCGGCATGGCGGGGTGCGTCACTTGGAAGGCTGAGGAGTGAAGCTTGCTTGAGGCCAGGAGTGTGAGGCTGCCCTGAGCTATGATCATGTCATTGCGCTCTAGCCTGGGTGACAGAGCACAAAAGAAAGGGGAAAAAAAGCTGTGTGGATCTAAATGGACAAGGCAGAGAAGAATATTCAGCACCATTAACCTGGCCAGTTTAGATTAAACCATACTTTTCTACAGCCACGCTTTGTTTTTTTTTCCGTGTAGCTTTTAAAATAAATCCGAACCCTAATGTCATTTCATAATGCCATCTGAAGGTCTGAGGGTCAGGACTGAGTGCATTATCCAATCTGCTAATGGGGAATGTCTTTGTACCGCAGGTGTGACACTCTGGATGGCCCTGGAGACAGAACAGGTTGGGCCACAGGACCCCCCTGGGGTAGGATTCAGCTCTGGGTGAGAAGAGCCCTGTGCCCTTGTCCTCTGACACACACAAGGCACAGAGCCTTCCTGTGGGCGCCATTTGAATCATGCCACATTGCCTTATGATTGGTGGGGGTGGGAGTCAGCTGCTTCCAGTTCTGTGGGAATCCCTTAGGCCACAACCATCCATTCTTTTTGCTTGTTTGTTTGTTTTTTGTTTTTTTGTTCTTTTTGAGTTGGAGTCTCACTCTGTCGCCCAGACTGGAGTGCAGGGGCCGCTCCCGGTCACCGCAGCCTCGACCTGCTGGGCTCCGGCGATCCTTCCACCTCAGCCTTCCAAGGAGCTGGAACTACAGGCGCGCGCTACCACGCCCGGCTAATTTTTTGATTTATTGTAGAGATGAGGTCTCACCAAGTTGACCAGGTGGGTCTCGAACCTGCGGGCTCAGGCAGTCCACTCACCTCAGCCTCCCACAACCATTTGCTCTTAGGCAATGAAATGAAAGGGGAGACATCTCCAGTGGTGGGGCAGGGACTATGAATTCTGCTCGTGCATCCGTTTAACAGAGTGTGGCATAAACCCCTCCTGCCTCTGCCCCGGCCACCCTGAATATCTGCACGGCTCTCCAAGACAGCTTCCTCAAGGAGCTAACTGGATGTCGGAGTTTGACTCCAGCTCTCACCCGGGTGTGGGAATAACTGTGCAGACACCTCTCAGCACAACCCAGACCAGTTCGAGTTTTCCTTCTACTCTTTCCAACCCCTTCTCTGTCCATCTAAGTACGCGAATAACTCATCTTCTCCCTGAAAGTACTGAGACATAGATTGTTTCATGGAAGGTCTACCTACCTGGATGTATTGATACAGCTAAGGAAGGCCTCCCAGCTCAGTGGGTGTGTAGCCAGGGAACATCCTTTCTACCACAGCAGGGTTGATGTGAGAACTGCATGAGGACACATCCGTGTTTGGCATGGTGCTGGGCATGGAGAATGCACCCGAGACTTGGCCCTTTTCCCAATGCGGCCTCTTGAATGTCTGTTCTCTTATGGCCTATGATGGCTGAGGCCACGCCTCCCACGTGTGTGGGTACAGAGCATGGCACAGGTCTTGGAGACTGCAGACGTCCTGGTTCTCGTCCACAGACCCGATAATCCGGTTATTGACACTGTTCTCACACCATGCCTCAATTCCAATGTAGTAGTTTGGGGAACCAATGAGAAATCAGCCCTCATCCAGGCTGGGTGTGCCACCAGGTAATGGTTATTTTTATTTTTTATTTATATTTTTTTGAGTCGGGGTCTCACTCTGTTGCCCAGGTCAGAGCGCAGTGGCACGATCATGGCTCACCGCAGCCTCAACCTGTTAGGCTCAAGAGATCCTTCCCTTAGCCTCCCAAGTAGCTGGGACTACAGACACACACCACCATGCCCAGCTAATATTTTGATTTTTTGTAAAGAAAAGGTCTTTCTATGTTGCCTAAGCTGGTCTCGAACTCCCGAGTTTAAGCAATCCTCTTGACTCAGCCTCCCAAAATGCTGAGATTACAGGCATGAGCCCCTGGGCCTGGTCTACCATGTTATTTTTAAATCTTCCAAAAGTAGGCTGGGTGCAGTGGCTCACACCTGTAACCCCAGCCACTTTGGGAGATGAAGCAGGAGGGTGGCTTGAGCCCAGGAGTTCAAAACTAGCCTGGGCAACAAAGTAAGACCTCATCTTTCCAAAAAAATCAAAAAATTAACTGGGCATGGTGGTGTGTGCCTGTAGTCCCAGCTACTTGGGAGGTTGAGGCAGGAGAATCACTTGAGCCCAGCAGGTCTAGGCTGCACTTGAAGTCCCAGCTACTCAGGAGACTGAGGCGGAAGGATTCCCTGAGTCCAGGGCGTCAAGGCTGTGGTGAGCTGTGATCATGCCACTGTACTCCAGCCCCGGCAACAGAGTGAGACCCTGTCTTAAAAAAAAAATTACTCCCAAAGTATGAGAATCTATAAAAGTCTTTCCTTAATGAATAGCATTAATTCTCTGACTATTTTTCCTCCTGCCTATGTAAGTGATTCTGCTTGAGAAAAGGCTCCCTCTTCTTCAGCAAGTATGGCTGTCCACCTGGTGCCTGGCCCCACCTAGCCTCACCTTGCCGTGTCTGTCCGCCATCTTTCCCCTTCCTGGGATTACAGGCTTGAGCCATCGCTCCCGGCCTTGTTCTTATTTCTATGTGTAATGTTTAAGATAATGAGATCATTTGGTATATAAAATGTTATATCCTGCTTTTTTTTTGGAGTCTCACTCTGTCGCCCAGACTGGAGCGCAGTGGCCGCTCCCGGCCACCGCAGCCTCGACCTGCTGGGCTCCGGCGATCCTTCCGCCTCAACCTTCCGAGTAGCTGGAACTACAGGCGTGTGCTACCACGCCCAGATCATTTTTGATTTATTGTAGAGATGAGGTCTCGCCAAGTTGCCCAGGCAGGTCTCGAACCCGCAGGCTCAGGCAATCCACTCACCTCAGCCTCCCAAAGGCGCGAGATGACAGGCTGAGCCACCGAGCCTGGCTTAGGGGGGTGGTTTCAAATCTTTCTCTCCCTCCCAAGCTCATACCACCATTCCCAACTTTTTTTTTTTTTGAGTCAGATTCTCACTCTGTCACCCAGGCTGGAGCTGATCACAGCTCACCCCCGCTCACCTCTGGGCTCTGGCAATCCTTCCGCCTCAGCCTCCTGAGTAGCTGGGACTTACAGGTGTGTGCCACCACACCCAGTTAATTTTCTTATTTTTGTTTTTTATATAGACAAGGTCTCACGATGTTGCCCAGGCTAGTCCCGAACTCCTGGGTTCAAGCAATCCTCTCGCCTTGGCCTCCCAAAGTGCTGGGATTACAGGCGTGAGCCCCCGTGCCCAACCCATTTACAACTTTCTCTTTGGCATTTCCACTTTCCTGTCACACTCAGGCTCCTCATTCTCTACACACAGTCCTCTCACCTCTGGCTTCCCAGGCTCTGCGAGCACCAGCACGTGGGCTGCGGCTCTCACGCGTGACTGAACTCTCTCCACCGTCACTGTTCTTTTCTCCTTCATTGGTTTCCTCAGACTAAGCAGTCTTCCATTTTTCGAATCCATGGCCCTTCTGCAGATGTTTATAGAAAGACTGACTCGAATAGAGTGATTTTGAGGGGCTCTAACTTGGTAAGCTTTTAACCCTGCACAGACCTCTGATCACCTTCAACATACATGGCCAGACCAGACCAGCCAAATTCCTTCCCCAGGTTTACGCTAAGTGGAGTGAACCGGAAGGACCCTTGACATTGGGTCTTGGAACTAGAAGGCTATGCGCTCAAGATGGTCGTGGCTGCTACCCCCCACCTACCCACTCACCCCAGGGGGAGAAAACTTGTCTGCAGTGGGTGAGAATGAAGACAGAGTGTTGGATGGAGACATGATCCTGGAGTGACATACTGAATTCCGATTCCCAACTGGTGTGTGTGTGTGTGTATGTGTGTGTGTGTGTGTCAGTCTCACTCTGTCACCCAGGCTGGAGTGCAGTGGCACGATCACAGCTCACTGCAGCCTCGACCTGCTGGGCTTAGGTGATCCACCCGCCTCAGCCTCCTGAATGGCTGGGACTACAAGCATGCACCACCATGCCCAGCTAATATTTTAAAATCTTTTTTGTAGAGACAGGTCTCGCTGTGTTGCCTAGGCTGGAGTGTAAGCTTCTTAATGAGTTTTCCCCACTCATTTCTTCCATCTGCCACCACACAGATAATACACATTTTTTTAACAATGTAGTATTACTGAAACTGGCATTCGTATTCTCATCACTGGCATGCAAGTATTTAGTTACCAGCATTTTTTCTTCTCTTAGAGGTGCAAGGACCATGAGTGTATCTTCCACTCCGTGATAACTTAGATTCAGTGAAGTAAAGGATCGTTCAAACGTCCCTGGTAGCACTCGGGTTTGCTCCTGTCTTCCTGCCCCTGGGGGAACCACCCCATGTTCTCCCTCTTCCCTTCCTTCCTGTTTTCTGTTCCTGCTGTCTCCAGTGTAGCTTCTTGGGTTTTCTAATTTTCTCGAGTAGAATCAGACGATCATTCTGCAGCAAGGCCATGCGGTCGTGACATTGTGTCATGGTCCCACCTGATAAAACACCGTCTATGATTCTGAATATGCCTGCTATAGAATTAACTCCAGTTAAATATAGAAACTAGCAAAAATACATCTTTATTCGTTAGTTGTGAACAGGCAACCATGTTATATGAGCCGCAACTTAGGAAGACAGTGCAGTCAGAAGGAGTACAGTGGTGGAATTATATAAGACTTACAACCAAAGTAATATGAGACGCTTAATGACGATAAAATATAATCATTCCCTGAGCAGCACTGAGGCTCAGGAGAGTCTCTAGAGGTCAGAGGCTTCTAAACAAATGCAGAGCCCTGTGCCAAGGGTTCTTCCTTCTCTCTGGTCCCGCTCGGGCTGGTCCCTGGTCCGGTTGAGCTTTCTGTCTGTAGAGCCACACTGCCCAATACGGCAACTACCAGCCCCTGTGGTCACCGAGCAGTACACGGGAAGCGTGATTGAGAACTGCATTTTCGATTGTACTTAATTTCAACTAATTTAAACAGACATGTGGCTGGTCGCTCCCATACTAGCACAGATAGAGCAATGTACTCCACCCCATTTTGAAATTTTGCTCCAAATCCCTGACCTTCAGGGGCGTCTCTGAGGTTGCTTTCTCCACGAGGTCCGGTCTCCCCGGTGGGACTCATTTTTTTTTCCTTTCTCAGAATTCCTGTCACATATGGAACCATGATTGTGGCACTAAAGACTTGGTTTTTTAGAGACAGTGTCTCCCTCTGCACCCCAGGCTGGAGTGCAGTGGTGCAATCATAGCTCACTGCAGCCTCGACCTCCTGGGCTCAAGTGATCCTCCTGCCACAGCCTCCTGAGTAGGTGGGACTACAGGCGTGTGCTACCATGCCTGACTACATTCTGCAATTTTTTTTTTTTTTTGTAGAGACGGGGTCTGGCTTTGTTGTCTAGGCTGGTCTCGAACTCCTGGGCTCAAGCGATCGTCCCACCTCAGCCTCCCAAAGTGCTGGGATGACTGAGATGAGCCACCAAACCCCGCGGAACACTATTAAACTCGTAGATAGCTGTGTTACCTCCTCTATGAATTCCCTCTCCGAGAGCTGCGGCTACCCTTATTCTTTCTTTGGGCTCCCCCATATCTAGTACAGGGATGCTTTAAGATGTGTGCTGCTGCCTGGATATATAATAGCAACACAACGATGAACATGAACAAGAAACTGACAAAGGTTGCTGGGCAGTAAAGGGTTAACCTTGTCCCCAGAAGCGTTTGCCTGTTGGCCCCTGGCTCCGGGGAGGTAACCGCTACACTTTCGGAATGTCCTGCCTGATAGGAAGGGTCTTTGCTTATCGGGGACCTTGGGCCACACAAGACAGTCTAAGCTAACAGTGTGGTTTATGATGGACACCTTGGGCCACGAGGTATCGGGTTAGCCTCTAAGGGGCTAACGACGAAGGTCCACCATATTGGCGATCAGCCATATCTACAGGACTGAACCCCGGTAAAAAGGTCTGGACACCCCGGTGAGCCTGGGTGAGTTTCCTTGGTTGGCAATACTCCGTGCACCTGGCCACACATCACTGCTGGGGGAAATCAGTGCTCTCTGCGGGACTCCACGGGAAAGGAGCCATGAAGAGTTCTGCCCCTGGTCTCTCCCGGCCCCCACACTAAGCGCCCAAGGGTGACAGCACCAGCAAACAGAAGGGGCCTGAGGGGTGAGCAGGGTGGCGGGAGGGGGGAGGGCAGAAGTGTGCTATGCCACACGCAGAGTGAGCGCAGCTTAGAGAAGTTCTCTGCGGAAAGAGAGCCTGTTCATCTCCATGGTACCTGGCAAAGAGCGGGACCTCCGTATTCAATGAATGGATGAACGGATGGATAAACGAATAATCTCCTCCAAGACGGAAAAATCGCCTGGTTCCCACACTCCGACAGGCCGGGTCATTTCCTGTCTGGGATCTGAGCGTTCTTCCCTCCTAGGTAGGCACTTAATCCAGTTGCATGGGTTCACAGGCTTTTTTGTTCCTAATCTGCTGTCTCCTATCCAGAATACCCCCAGTCTTGGCTTTCATCTTTTTCTTTTCCCTCCACAATTGAATTCTAGACTTCATGAGAGTCTTAGAACATCTGAGAGGCATTTGAGTCCTTGTTTCCAGGAGAAGAGTTTTTTTTTTCCTTTGGAGAGATGAGGTCTTTCTATGTTGCCCAGGCTGGTCTGGAACTCCTGGCCTCAAGCGATCCTCCCACTTTAGCCTCCCAAAGTGCTGAGATTACAGGTGTGAGCCACCACACCTGGCTCGTAGGAGGGGAGTTCTTGTGAACTAGTTCACACACAAGAATGAAAGAAGACGGTCCCAGAGAGACGTGAAATGTGACACAGGACGTGGCATGAACAAGGAGCAAACCCATGGGGTGCGGGGTAAGGATAGAAGGAGGGCTCCCGGCGCCTCTGAGAGAGGAGCTGCTGCTCGTGGTGGTCCAAGAGCTGCTGCTCTGGCTGGTGAGGGCGTGTGGTCGCCAGGTCCCTCTGTCGACGCCCGGTGAGGTCCCGTCCACGTGTACGCCTTTGTCTAGGCACCGGCCTTGGCACTCCTAGGAAAACACGGACCAATAAATTAAGTTGAAAAAGATATAGGAGGCGGGGAATATCAGCCTGGAGTACTTGTCGATGGCATGGGTGTTCTGGAAGATGCGACGGCCCATCTGGCCCTTCAGAAGCCCCTTCCTCCTGGAGGCGTTGGATTCTTGGCTCAGGGCCAGGTGGACCACGATCTTGTCCTGCCTTTCTTCTTCCGTCAGAATGTGGCTTCTCGGGTACCCAGCCAGGCTGTTGGCCTCGGACTCGCTGTAGCTTCCGTCCAGCATCAAGGTCCTTGAGTGAAGCATTCCACACATGGCGCACGGGAGCTACGGGCAGTCAACACAAAAGCCACGGTGAGGGCTTGTGAAATGGGCAGAGGGGTGGCCTGGTCCCAGAGCTGAGCCTGTGCTCGGACCCACGGAGAGAGAGTTAGAAGGATCCCCAGAGGCACTTGGTCTGAAAATCTGCGGCCCTGGCTGGATATTATTATTATTATTATTGTAATCCCAGGACCTTGCTCTGTCACACAGGCTGGAATACAGCGGTGTGATCATACACCACTGCAGCCTCCAATCCCTAGGCTCAAGCAATCCTCCAGCCTTAGCCTCCTGAGTAGCAGGGACTACAGATGCATGCCACCACACCGAGCTAATTTTTTTTTTCCATTTCTTTGTAGAGACAAGGTCTTGCTCTGTTGCTGGTCTTGAATTCCTGGGCTCAAGCGATCCTCCCACCTCAACCTCCCAAAGTGCTGGGATTACAGGCATGAGCCACTCCACGTGGACCCTGGCTTCATATTAAAATCACCTGTACACGTCTTTAAACTGCCCAGGCTTTACTGATTAATTTAAAATGCCCAGATGTGTCCACTGTGGAGCTGGAATTAACAACCACTGATCTAGTCCAAACACCGTCAACTGCAGAGGCAAAAACTGAGATCCAGAGAGCTACCCAAGTCTCCTGAGATCACGCAGCTGGTGTCAGCAACAGGACTGTCTGGACAAAGGTAGTCTGATTCCAGGTACAGGACTCTACCTCTCTAAGCATGAGTCAAAAGATGGTTGGGTGGAAGAGTGTCCTGATTCTAGAGAGTTCCATTTAAGAGTCACAGGTCACAGCGTCTAAAATATTTTATTTATTTTATTTTATTTATTTTATTTTATTATTTTATTTTTGAGTGGGAGTCTCACTCTGTCACCCAGGCTGGAGTGCAGTGACACGCTCATGGCCACCGCACCCTTGACCTGCCGGGCTCTGGAAATCCTTCTGCCTCAGCCTTCCAAGTAGTCAGAACTACAGGCACGCACTACCATACCTGGCTAGTTTTTGTGATTTATTGTAGAGACGGGGTCTCGCCAAGTTGCCTAGGCTGGTCTTGAACTCACGGGCTCAGGCAATCCACTCGCCTCTGCCTCCCAAAGTGTGGGATTACGAGCTGAACCACCGAGCCTGGTCATTTTATTTTATTATTATTATTTTGGGGTTGGAGTCTCACTCTCTCACCCAGCCCTGACCTGCTGGGTTCCGGCGATCCTTCCGCCTCAGCCTTCCAAGGAGCTGGAACTACAGGTGCGTGCTACCAC
>NW_007113789.1:90779-92286 GCF_000164805.1 Carlito syrichta | reverse complement strand
CCTTCCGAGTACCCGGAATTACAGGCATGCGCTACCACGCCCGGCTGATTTTTTGATTTATTGTAGAGGTGAGGTCTTGCTGCCCAGGCAATTTCATTTTTTATAAAATGTAGAGACGGTGTCTTGCTGTGTTGTTCAGGCTGGTCTCAGACTCCTGGCCTCAAGTGAGTCTCCCACCTTGGCCTCCCAAAGTGCTGGGATTACAGGTGTAAGCCACCGTGACTGGCCTAGCGTATTGTTAAATGTTCAATAGCACCAACAAAAATATATTTATATGGAGAAAGAGCTTGCACAAAAATGGCAAATGTTAGCCATGTTGGATCTAGGCACAGGGTGTAAGAATGTACTGGCGAGGCCCAGGGCCTACCATGTGAGCCGCTTGAATTCTTTCCATTGCTTCTACAAGTACGAAAAATTTTCTAAGAAATTCCGAGTTAGGGGGAAAAAGATAGTCTCACTTGACATTTCTCCATAGTTTTGAGTCAGCAGGGTGGACATCCAGCTGGCTCTGAAAGCCGGGGCCTGTCTGATGCAGCCAGCCGGCCATGGGCTTCTTCTCAACCCCAGGACTTGAACACGGTTCTGACCTGGCCCTCAGCCCTCCAGCGCCTCTGTCTTTTCCACCTGGGGAAGTAAAATACCGATGCTTTCCAACATGCTTCCTGTGGCTTTGGATCACAGATCAATACTCAGATGAATATCATAAAGCTTTGGTATACAAAAACAGACGAATGATCTTAATGAAAAATTAGAATTCCTTGAAGTATTCTTTTTTTTTTGAGTTGGAGTCTCACTCTGTCACCCAGGCTGGAGGGCAGTGGCACGCTCACGGCCACCCCAGAATTGACCTGCTGGGCTCAGGCGATCCTTCCCCCTCAGCCTTTCAAGTAACCGGAACTACAGGCACGCGCTACCATGCCCGGCTGATTTTTTGATTTATTGTGGAGACAGGGTCTCACCAACTTACCCAGGCTGGTCTCGAGCCCCCGGGCTCAGACAATCCTCTCGCCTCAGCCTCCCAAAGTGCTGGGATTACAGGCTTGAACCACCACGCCCAGCCTCCTTGAAGTATTCTTAAAGAAATTATGTGTGTATTCTCACTCATAAGTGGACCTTGAATAATTATTGTAATACTATAAGAAAAGGATTGACAGCAGCGGAAAGCCACTGGGGGCGGGGGTGGGAAGCAGGATTGGCAGTAGTGGGAATCTGCCTGGGGAAGGGAGGCACATCTCATCAACAAGGGCACCTGCATAATGAACATGTGTACGCTTAACCATGAATTGTACCACATCTTTAAAATAAAAAAAACTTTAAAGATTAAAAAAAAAAAGAATGTATGGTTTGGGGGGCTATTTTTTGATCAGGCATGATTCTTTCTTTCTTTTTCTTTTTAGAAAATAAAAAGACAATAATTTTTTTTAATCTATTTATTTATTTATTTGAGTTGGAGTCTCACTCTGTCGCCCAGACTGGAGTGCAGTGGCCGCTCCCGGCCACTGCAGCC
>NW_007113789.1:67082-90522 GCF_000164805.1 Carlito syrichta | reverse complement strand
TCACCTCAGCCTCCCAAAGGCGCGGGATGACAGGCTGAGCCACCGAGCCTGGCTAAAATACAATAATTTTATAATTCATTTACTAGTAACTGGTAACCATGAAATTTCCCTACTGTAGTTATACCTTCCTTAGACAAGTCTGCAAATCAGCATCAGTTATTTGCAAAATACTATATTAGCTATACTGTCAGTTTTCTTAAGGTTGCTCAAAGATAACCTAAAATCACAGCCATCATATGATCATACAAATGATCAGATAAGTCAGACCTGGTCTATCACTAGCATTTATAAAACTAGACCCACAGAAAGAACTAGGTCTGGGGACACGTGTATGGCCTTGTTATAGCAAATGTTTAGCCTGTCCTGGCTATCATAAAATCAGAACAGCAAGAATATTCGCAGGATTATTTCATTATTATTTCTAAGTATTGTCCTGTTGGTAATATTAATTAAGTAACACATTAGTATTACTCAGCCTGTGATCCCAGTGCTTTGGGAGGCCAAGGTGAGTGGATTGCCTGAGGCTGCGGGTTCGAGACCCGCCTCGGCAACTTGGCAAGACCTCATCTCTACAATAAATCAAAAACTAGCTGGGCGTGGTAGCGCGCGCCTGTAGTTCCAGCTACTTGGAAGGCTGGGGCGGAAGGATCGCCGGAGCTCAGCAGGTCGAGGCTGCGGTGACCATGAGTATGCCACTGCACTCCAGCCTGGGCAAGAGTCAGACTCCAACTCAAAAAAAAAAATCTCGTGAGATACAGTCATGAGGTTGTTTGTTTATTTGTTGATTTTGTTCAGACACGAGTCTTTATTGATTGCTTTTCCGTGCTCTAAACTGAGCACCCTTTTGCTAAGACAAAAACAGACTTTTCTCCTACGTGTTTGGGTTAGAACAAGGAAATGCCAAAAATTCTAATACATCACTGTTTTCCACATCAGCTTGTTTCTAAGAGGAGTAAGTGGCTCCTGGCCTTTCTGACAAGGTCTGGATGATCCCCAAAGCATTGGAGCAGCTGTGGGGAGGCGGGCCCTGTGTACCTGTGTGACCCGGCCGACTCCCGCAGGCACGTGTCCGCCATTTGAGCCAGTGGCAGGGTATCGGGTTCTAGCAGCTTTATCCTTTGCAGAGTGGAAGTCACACTTCAGTGAGCATCACACCTGCTCGCGTGTGAGCCACCTGAGTACACTGGCGAAGGTCAGGACCCACTTACGAGCCGCCTGAATACGAGTTATGTGTGGTTAAAAGTTCATGAGCCCTTACTTGCCGGATGAAGGTTTTGCTGCTTTTTGAACAGCGAAGTTCTTATGGATTAGAAACCAAAAATGTTTAAATAAAATCCAAATATCTTTTATAGGATCAGTGTTCAAATTTAAACAAGTACTCAGATGCTGAAGTAAAAAAGTCTTGAATAGAGCTTTAAAAATACATTATTTAGCAATCCAGTATATTTGGAAACAACGTGGAAATATTTGACAGGTATAATGTGGGCACTGAACGATTATTTTTGGAAAGGCGATATATCCTCTCTTCCAACAATCTAAAGTTCCCATAGACCGAAATGTTGTTATGTACCAAAAATTTAAAAATATGGAAACTCAGCCGGGCTCGGTGGCTCAGCCTGTAATCCCGCACCTTTGGGAGGCTGAGGTGAGTGGATTGCCTGAGCCCGCGGGTTTGAGACCCGCCTGGGCAACTTGGCGAGACCTCATCTCTACAATAAATTAAAAAATCACTTGGAAGGCTGAGGCGGAAGGATCGCCGGAGCCCAGCAGTTCGAGGCTGCGGTGGCCGGGAGCGGCCACTGCACTCTAGTCTGGGCGACAGTGAGACTCCAACTCAAAAAAAAAAAATATGCAAACTCCCTTATGCTAAGGGACTAACAGCCACCCAGATGTGCATAAACGTGGGATTTTTCTGTCTCTTGATCTCCTCACCTTTTAGTGAACACTCATTTGATTAGGGCAGTGATTAGGAAACAAGTTAGCATTATTTATTTTACCATGATTTTTAATAAGAGTCTGAATATGAAAGAAATAGACTTTCCCTCCCATGCCAAAGGCCCGTGAACATTACTTTTTAAACTTTTCCACGTGCATTCTTTTTTTTTTTTTTTGAGTCAGAGTCCTATTCTGTCATCCAGGCAAGTACGGTGGCATGATCATAGCTCACTGCAGCCTCCACCTCCCGGGTTTAGATGATTCTTCCACCTCAGCCTCCCAAGTAGCTGGAACTACAGGCGCACACCACCATGCCTGGCTAATTTTTTTTGGAGAGACACAGTCTCACTATGTTGCCCACACTGGTCTCAAATTCTTGGGCACAGGCCATCCTCCTGTCTCAGCCTCCCAAAGAGCTGGGATAACAGGCGTGAACCACCATGCTCAGCAAATTTCCCATTTGCATTCTATCTTATAATATGCAGTTTGCCCTTGAACAACACAGCTTTGAACATGTGGGTCCACTGATACTTGGGTTCTCTTCTGCCTCTGCCACCCTTGAAATATCAAGGCCAAACCCTCCTCTTCTGCCTCCTCAGTCTACTCAACAGGAAGATGACCAGGATGAAGACCTTTGTGATGATCTACTTCTACCGAATGAATTGTAAATATATTTTCTCTTACTTATGCTATTTTAACATTTTTTTCCTCTCACTTTATTGTAAAAAATACAGTCTGAGCTGGGCTCGATGGCTCAGCCTGTAATCCCAGCACTTTGGGAGGATTACTTGAGCGTAGGAGTTTGAGACCAGCCTGGGCAACATAGTGAGATCTCGTCTCTTTAAAAAAAAAAAAAAAAAAATTAACCAGGCATGGTGGAGTGTGCCTTTAGTTACAGCTACTTAGAGGCTGAGGTAGAAGGATCTCCTGAGCCCAGCAGGTCAAGGTTGCCTTAGGTCATGATCATGCCCCTGCCCTCCAGCCTAGGCAACAGAGTGAGACTCCAACTCAAAAATAAAAAAAAAATCAACAGTAGTATGGTATAGTGCAATACAGTATAGATTGTATAGTATTTTTAATATCCTGCTGTATCTGAAGATAACATTTGTTTTGTTTTGAGTCAGAGTCTCACTCTGTCACGCAAGCTGGGGTGCAGTGGCACACTCATGGCCAACACAGCCTCAACTTTCTGGGCTCAGACGATCCTTCCACCTCAGCCTTCCAAGTAGTAGCTGGGACTATAGACATGCATCACCACGCCCGGCTAATTTTTCTTTACTTATTGTAGAGATGAGGTCTTGCCAAGGCTGGTCCCAAAGCCCTGGGCTCAGGCAATCCTCTTGCCTTCACCTCCCAATGTAATGGAATCACGGGAAGGAGCCACTGTACCCGCACGTAACATTTTTTTAAAAAGAAAAAGTATGGCTCACACCTATAATCCAAGTACTTTGGGAAGTCAAGGCGGGAGAATCATCTGAGGCCAAGAATTTGAGAACACCCTGGGCAACATAGCAAGATCCCATCTCTACAAAAAGTAAAATGAAGATATATATTAGCCAGGCATGGTGGTGCACACCTATAGTCCCAGCTACTCAGGAGGCTGAGGTGGGAGGATTGCTTGAGCCCAGGAAGTCAAGGGTGCAGTGAGCCATGATCATATCACTGCACTCCAGCCTGGGTGACAGAGTCAGACCCTATCTCAAAAGAAAAATACAAAGAAAATAAAATTTAAAAAATATATTTAGCTTTAGTCTTTATATGGTTGAATTTTTGCTGGGCCACAGCAGTAAAAAATAAAGGAGCTTTTTGTTCTAGAACTCTCCCCTTCTCTGCTCATAGGACAGGGAGACACTTCCCCTAGGCATGTTCAGTAATGATAGTGGTAGTTTGTGTGTCTAGAACCTTACAGATTTCACACACGTTATTTCACGTGACTCTCACAATAGTCCTGAGAGGTAAGACCTCTGTCATCCTGCTTTTACAGATTTGGAAACTGAGGCCCAGCATAGGCAGCAGAGTTGGGTCTAAGAACCCAAGTCTTCCTTGCTCTGAGTCTTTTTTGTTTTGTTTGTTGGGTTTTTTTTAGTTAAAGTCTCACTCTGTTGCTCAGGCTGGAGTGCCGTGGCACGCTCACGGCCACTGCAGCCTCCACCTGCTGGGCTCATGCAATCCTTCCACCTCAGCCTTCCAAGGAGTTGGAACTACAGGGGCGTACTACCACCCCTGGCTTATTTTTTATTTATAGTAGAGACAAGGTCTCACCAAGTTGCCCAGGCTAGTCTTGAACCCCTGAGCTCGGGCAATCCTCTCGCCTTGGCCTCCCAAAGTGCTGGGATTAAAGGCTTGAGCCACCGCACTTGGCCTTTTTTTTTTTTTCAAGTCAGACTCTCACACTGTTGCCCAGGCTGGAGTACAGTAGCATGATCACAACGATCAGAGCTCACAGCAGCCTCAACCTCCTGGGCTCGGGTGATCCTTCCACCTCAGCCTTTCAAGTAGCTGGGACTACAGGTGCACCTGCCCAGGCCCGGCTAATTTTTAATTCTTTGTGGAGATGAGCTTTTACTACGTTGCCTAGGCTGGTCTCAAACTCCTGAAGTCAAGCAATCCTCCTGCCTTGGCCTCCCAAAGTGCTGATATTCCAGGCATGAGCCACCACATCCAGCCTACCTTGAGCCTTTAAACAAAGATGTTCTCCTTTCTGGGGCCCTGTGGGGTGGAAGCGAGAACCTATTCCAGAACAATGGCCTCCTCCTTTTCCATACGCACCCCCTTTTTCTTTTCTTTTCTTTTTTTTGTTGAGTCGGAGTCTCATTCCGTCGCCCAGGCTGAAGTACAGTGGCACACTTGTGGCCACCACAGCCTCGCTCGACCTGCTGGGCTCAGGCGATTCTTCTGCCTCAGCCTTCCAGGTAGTCATCACACCCGGCTAATTTTCTTATTTATGGTAGAGATGAGGCCTCCCAAGGCGCGGGATTGCAGGCTGAGCCACCGAGCCCGGCTGCGCACCCCCTTTCCCTACATGCAGCCCCCCTCCGGCCCCCTCCCACCCCGACTCCGTCTCAGCCATCCCGCAGCACGGACGGAGCGAGGGAGCAAGGCGACCCTCTCACCTTCGCCCGCAGCTTCCGCTCCTTGCGCTCCTGCACCGTGGTCAGGTAGTTGACGGCCGCGTACTCCAGCACCGAGAGGAACACGAACACGAAGCTGACCCAGAGGTAGACGTCCACGGCCTTGACGTAGGAGACCCGGGGCATGGAGGCGTTCACGCCCGTGATGATGGTGGACATGGTCAGCACCGTGGTGATACCTGCAACGCCCAGTCTCAGTTCAGCCGCTGCTGAGGGTGTGGGACGTGCCCGCCTCTCACAAGTCGCCGTTCTACCTGCGCTACCTCTTTTTTTTTTTTGAGTCGGAGTCTCACTCCATCGCCCGGACTGGAGGGCAGTGGCCGCTCCCGGCCACCGCAGCCTCCACCTGCTGGGCTCCGGCGATCCTTCCGCCTCAGCCTTCCAAGCAGCCGGAATTATGGGCATGCGCTGCCACGCCTGGCTGATTTTTTGATTTATTGAAGAGATGAGGTCTCGCTGCCCAGGCGGGTCTCGAGCCCGCGGGCTCAGGCCATCCACTCACCTCGGCCTCCCCAAGGCGCGGGATGACAGGCTGAGCCACCGAGCCCAGCTGCTACCTCTTAAACCGATGAGAGATTTCCCGGATGTGTTTCTGGGGTGGGAGGGTCTGCCCTGCCAACAGCCAGGCCTGTTCCTTACTGTCCACTCCGACTCCCTTGTCTCTCCTTTCCCTTCCAGCACCTGGGAGATCAGGCTTCTGTGATGTGGATGACAAGGTCAGACGCGCTCAGGCGAGGCCCTGTTCTGGCGTGGAACTAGAAATGGCGCCTCAAGGGCCCTGCCTAAACTTTAAGGAATGAACACCTTCTCCCTCATTTAAGCCACATTTTCTTATTTTATATATATGTAGTGATGGGGTCTCGCCATGTTGCCCCAAACTGGTCTCGAACTCCTGGGCTCAAGCAGTCCTCCCGCCTTGGCCTCCCAAGTGCTGGGATTACAGTAAGCCACATTTTTTTTTTTTTTGAGTTGGAGTCTCACTCTGTCACCCAGACCGGAGTGCAGCCTCGACCTGCTGGGCTCCGGCGATCCTTCCGCCTCAGCCTTTCGAGTTGCTGGAAGTGTAGGCGCGCACTACCATGCCCGGCTCATTTTGATTTATTGTAAAGATGAGGTCTCGCCAAGCTGCCCAGGTGAGTCTTGAACCTGCGGGCTCAGGCAATCCCCTTACCTCAGCCTCCCAAAGGCGCGGGATTACAGGCTGAGCCACATTTCTTAAGCCCTTGAAGACTGTAGAACACCCCAGAAGTCTACGGTGCTATGTTCTCCTCCACTGTGTCTTTGTGGTTAAACCCTCTCATTTCTAGGAGTCCAAACAAATTTTGTCCGAATTCACGATGATGAGTTATAAGCATTCACTCTGGAATTCAGGGTCTGTGAAGGGCTAAACCACGGCCCGGAGAATGCAGCCCTCCCCTTCCCGGAAGCCTCACATCACAGGCCCTGCCTCTGAGCACTCGGTCTGTCTACACAAGGCTGCAAATAAAGATTTTGTATTTGTAGAGG
This sequence comes from Carlito syrichta, assembly GCF_000164805.1. NCBI lineage: Eukaryota > Metazoa > Chordata > Mammalia > Primates > Tarsiidae > Carlito > Carlito syrichta. Next base: position 83,950 of record NW_007113789.1, on the reverse strand, counting down.
ACATCGAGGGCATGCGCAGAACCGTCTCATTTATCTGAGTGCTGAATTCCAACACTGCCTGGGTGGGAGTCTATACCCCAAGTGGGTGTATCTCTCTGAAGGGGGATGCAATCAAAGTCAATGCAGACCCGGGCCTGGGATGGACCTGTGGCCCCTGTTTTGTATGGACTTGGAATAAGGTTCTCCTGCCGTTTCTCTCTCACTGACAAGTACCCTGTGACGGAACATCGTCTCTCTGAAAAGAATTGGCCATGGCAGAATGAAAGGAAGACATCTGTGCAGACTGCTGTCTGTGGGAGCTTTGAAGACAATAAGACTGCATTCGATTCTATAGGGGTCTTCTCTGGATCAGGCAATGGTGGAAAATTTCGGAAAGGCGACTGCTACACAGTAGTAGCAGTTCCCAAAGTGATGGGATCAGTACTAAGGGCAAGCTGTAGCTTCTAGCCTTGGGGGTCTTTCACGATCTGATCCAGCACTGTGGCTGGTCTCATGGCAGATCCCACCAGAAGCTCAGGACAGAGCAACGATGCTTCAGATGTCTGTGCCGAATTCCAAATAAAGTGTGTTGGTGCCACTGAGAAACTGAATCTCCCTGAAGGAAAAGATCTTGAAGGGCCACTAAGCCTGACAAATTATATAGGCATTGCCCAGCAAATTGAAAAGTTGCCTTTTGTTCCCTCGGAGGAAGGTGCATTGTGGGAGTTTCCAAGTACGGTGTAAAAGTACAAAGGCGGGGCATGGTGGTTCACGCCTGTAATCCAAGGGGAGATTTGGGAAACCAAGGCAGGAGGATTGCTTGAGCCCAGGAGTTCAAGACCAGCCCATGCAACAGAGCAAGATCCCATCTCTATTAATAAATAAATCAATACCAACATCAGATCAGTATGCTGTTTGCATAGACATGCTGTATATTTAATCACCCAGATGGTGTATTATGATGATGGTCTGGAGGAGAAGAAAGCTTATTGGCTCTGAAGATCACAGAGGCAAGCCATGAGGAACACAGACTGTGGGTTTATCAGGGCAACCACCTGCAACAAACATGAGCAGTTCTCAGGGTCTTATCCATTGCTTCTGACTCTGTATTAACATCTGAGAGATCCAAGCTGGGCGCAGTGGTTCACGCCTATAATCCCAGCACTTTGGGAGGCTGAGGCGAGAGGATTGCCTGAGCCCAGGCGTTTGAGACTAGACTGGGCAACTTGGCGAGACCTATAATAAGTCAAAAAATTAGCTGGGCATGGTGGTGTGTGCCTGTAGTTCCAGTTACTTGGAAGCCTGAGGCGGAAGGATAACCTGAGCCCTGCAGCTCAAGGTTGCAGTGGCCATGAGTGTGCCTGGGAGACAGAGTAAGAATTCTACTCAAAAACAACAAACAAACAACAACAAAAACAAAAATCTGAGCCATCTTGTGTCCTGCCATCAAGGGGGAGTCAACTTTATCTGAAAGGTCAGCTGCTTTCTAAATAGTTCTGCTCTCAATCTGCCATGTTGAACTATGATGGGACTATGACATGATCTCTCGCCTTGGATTTTCTGAAGAAAATGTACTGTACAAAATATAAAAAGACCATTTGTCTTTATATTAAAATGTGTGGTATGACTAAAAACCCCACAAAGCTGGGGACGCTGGAGCACTCCGTGCCCCTCACATTGCAGGAGAGGAAGCCGAGTCCAGCAGCTGACTGGCAACGGCGAGAAGCAGGAGAAACAATTGCTCCTTCTGACTCTTGACAGTCCTCGGCTATGAACTTCAAATCGTGATTTTACTTTTTCTTCACATAGTGATCCATTGGGAAAAAAAATAATCACCACCCTCCCACACCTTATGAAATACTTTTACCCAGTGACACTCTGGCGGGCACAGCTCTGCGGTCGATCCAGAAGGACACCCAGGACAGCATGACCATCAGACTGGCTGGGAAATAGGTTTGGAGCAAGAAGAAGAAGATGTGTCGACGTAACGTGAAGTTGATGTACAGACGATTGTACCAGCCTGGGGGACACAGGGAGAAGCCAGTGACGGTCCATCCGGGAGATCAAAGCACACTCCTTCCCCAGGAGGCCTGCTTTCACAGACATCACCCATATCGGTGACAGAAAGTTGATAGAATACCTTCCTTTTCTAAAATCTAAGCCCTCTCTCCTATATATGTCTTGCCAATATCTAGTGCAGTTACTGCCTTATTTGTTTGGTAATCTAACTTACCTTCACAGCCTTTTGGGGAAAGAAAGAACTGAGCAGAAGTTAAAGTTTCAGTTGTTGGTTTTGTGTTTGGTATTTGCAAATGACATCCATCTTTCTTGAGTGACTCACTGCTCAGGCGTGTGGCTCTAGTTCCTTGAGGCCAGTACCACTGAGGTAGGAGCCAGGAGAGCTAGGTTCTCCTCACTGTCACCTGCATCTTGAGATTGGTCACTCTCCACCTCTGTCCCAGAATAGGCTGTTGACATGATTCTAAATAGACTCCTCACACGAGTCACGAATGAGCTGGCGTCAGCTTGGGTCTCCAGTACTCAGGCCAGCGTACAATTCACTGGCATTCGATCTATACACACTGTTAACATCAATCGCCGCTATTCATTTCCAGAACCCGTTCATCATCCCAAACAGAAACCCTGTACCCGTTAAACATGAACTCTCCACCCCCTCCTCCGGCTCCCGGGAGCCTCTATTCCATCTCTGACTCCGTGAGAGAAATCGAGGGAAATCTGCCTGTCTGCAGTGCCTCGTATCAGTGAATTGTAGTGTCTGTTCTTTTGTGACTTGTGTATTTCATTTGGCATGATGTTTTCAAGACTCCTCCACTTGTGGCAGGAATCATAACCATTCCTCTCTGAAGCTGAGTAATGTTTTATTGACTGTCTACACCACACTGTGTTTATTCATTTGTCTGCTGATGGTGGCTTGGGTTGTTCCCAACTTTTGGCTATTATAGATAATGCTGCTATGAACCTGGGAACTTCTAACACACACCCGCCTAGGCCCCCACCACACACTGACTGGCTCAGCTCCCAGCGGCTCCTTGCGTGCAGCCTGGCCGGGAGTCATGGGGCTCAGGCCGCCTGCTCACTCCCATCCCTGAGGCCTCCCTCCCTCCCTCTCTCTCTCTATGTTATGTCTCACTATGTTGCCCAGGCTGGTCTAGAACTGCTGGGCTTAAACAATCCTCCCACCTCTGTCTCCCAAAATGCTGGGATTACAGACATGAGCCATCACGCCCGGCCTCAGGTCTCTCTTTTTAAAAATTGTATTTTAAGGCCAGGCTCGGTGGCTCAGCCTGTAATCCCAGCACTTTGGGAGGCTGAGGCGAGTGGACTGCCTGAGCCAGTGGGTCTGAGACTAGCTTGGGCAACTTGGCGAGATCTCGTCTCTACAGTAAATCAAAAATTAGCTGGGCAGGGTAGCGCGCGCCTTGTATTTCCAGCTACTTAGAAGGTTGAAGTAGAAGGATTGCCTGAGCTCAGCAAATGGATGCTGGGTTGACCACGAGTGTGTCACTGCACTCCAGTCTGGGCAATGGAATAAGACTCCAACTCAAAAAAAAATTTGTTTTATAGTTGAATACTCAGTCCCAACAGGTCTCTCTTTTCCAAAACCTCGATTCTTCACTGTTTGCACAGAGAGTGTTTTAGCACTTAGATCTATCCAGTTGCACATCTTGAGTCTTTCCATTGTGTGAAAATCCTTGAGGGCAGGAAGCAAGATCTGGGCTCCTCTCTATCCCTCCAGGCCCTAACACTCCCCTCACACGTGGACACCCTTAGTGACCACCTGCTGGACTAATGAAAAGTTGTGACGGGGTCTTATCTCCCAGCACCTGATTTGGAAACAGGGTCTTTGCAGACGGCATTAAGGTGAAATGAGGTCATACTGGATTGATATGGACCCTATTCCAATGGCTGACAGCCTCAGAGAAGAGGGACGTTTGGATCCAGGCACCCAGACAGGAGGACACCGTGTGAGGACACAGAGACACGGGAGGTGGCCACGTGATGGCGTAGGCAGAGAGCAGAGTGATGCGGCCGCCAGCCAAGAAATGCCAAGGGTTGCTGGCAGCCACCAGAAACTGGGACGAGGCAGGAAGGATTCCTCCCTAGAACCTTCCGTGGGAGCATGGCCCTTGGGCTTCTGGCATCTGTGAGGAATACACTTCTGTTGTTTCTAGCACCCAGTTGGTGGTTCTTGGTTACCGTAGCCCCAGGACACTAACACAAGGGTTATGCTGGTGATTCTAGAGAAGAGCTGACACAGCCATCCTCTCAGACTTCAAACATTGCCCAGGATTCAGAAAGAGGCAATGCTGGGCATTAAGAACAAATCTAGAGATCTCAATACAGGCAATAAATACATTCCCTCTGAAAGCCGTCTTATTAAGCAGAACAAATCAGGTTACAGACTAGCATGAAAAATCACACAATTAAAGCAGGACTTTTTATTTTTTAAAATCACTCCATCGTCCAGGCTGGAGTGCAGTGGCGTGGCAGCCTCAACCTACAGGGTTCAGGCGATCCTTCCACCTCAGCCTTCCAAGTAGCTGGGACTACAGGCATGTGCCACCACGCCTGGCTAATTAAAAAAAAAAAATTTATTGCAGAGATTAGGTCTTGCCATGTTGCCCGGGCTGGTCTCAAACTTCTGGGCTCAGGCAATCCTCTTGCCTCTGCCTCCTAAAGTGCTGGGGCATGAGCCACTGCGCTCAGCTAAAGCAAGATGTCTCCAAGGGTGTTTGCTAAACTGTTAGGAGTGATAACCTCTGGGGATGGGACTTCAGAGGACAGCAGCTTCACTATCCTTTGCTTTCGGCTTTTAAGTGCTATTTCTATGAAGTCTGACAATTAGGTTCATGAACCATCCTAGAAAAAGTACTGCATACCCCATGCTGAGTATCACTATGGCCACCTTCGAAGTACTCCCCTTGGGAAGCCATGCACCGACACCAGTGTCTAGTCCACCCTTCAAGACAACTTTGGAATTCCTTTTCTGGAATGGCCACCAGAGCGGCTGTCGTTGTTTGTTGAGGTGTGAGCATTAAGTTCGTGAACTTGCCACTGTGCTTTGTACAAAATCGCTGTTTTGGAACCCCCTTCCTACTCGCCTGATCTGGACCCCAGTGGCTTTTTTCTTTGTCCAAAGATAAAGGAAATACTGAGAGGAAGACATTTGATGACATTCGGGGCATCGAGGGCCACACGACGACAGTTTTCAGTTCCAGAAAAAGAGTCCCAAAACTGCTTTGACGGGTGGACTAGGTGCTCCCAGGGGGAGCACTTTGAAGTTGACTGCGGTGATATTCAGCAAGGAGGTACGCAGCACTTTTCTAGGGTGAGTTCGCAGACTTGTCAGGCCTCGTATTTTGCAGGACTAGGCGTTATTTTGAGGACCCAAATGTATTTTCACTGGGGTTCGGGCTGAAGGAGAATTCAAATGTGTCTTCTTCCACATTTGAATCAGACTGTGGCAAAGGTTAGCTACCCGTGCTGCTGTAGAAGGCCAGCCTGGACGCCGTGTGAAACTTTTGGATCAGAAACTGAGACAAGGAGATCTTCTCATCCGTTTTCAGGGATTCGTCCCCGTTCTTCCAGTACAGCATCAGATCTTCGTCCGTATAGGCATCTTTGGGGAGAGGAAAATAAGTTACCTGGACTCCTCTGCTTCTGAGGCAGGGAGGAGCGGCAGGGAAACCCCAGGACAGCCTAGAAGCAAGCAGGTTCTAACACCGGCGGGCCCTCCTCGTGTCGTGACTAGGAGAACGGCATGCGACTAGGAGAATGGCACGCGGATCGGCAAGGGAAGGAGAGGAAGGAATGAGGAATGCGGATACTTACAGCTCTCCAGCTCCAAAGAACAGGTCTGGGAGTCCAGGGGAAAGTGGCTGAAGTCCATGTTGCACATGGCGGTGACCGTGATCCTAGACAACCCAGAGACACACGTTGGCTTGTGCAGCGCATTATCGGCTCGCGTCTGCCCAGGGTAAGGCGGACACGGCCACGACCAAGGGCAGCTGCCTCCTCACGTCCACTTAAGATGTTTAGGAACATGAGTATCTAAGTTGCAGAGCCTTCTAGAGCTGTGCCGTCTGCAGCAGACTGCTAGTGCTCCCCCAGGTCCCCTTCACTGGGCTGCTTCACTGCTGCCCCAGCCAAAGCAGTGTTGGCTGCTAATGGCCGACACCTGCCCCCTCCTTTGGACACGGCCCTCAGTCAGCAGGGCCGCCTCTCCCGAAGATTCCTGAAAGGCCCCTTCCCTCTCCCCACTCAGGCCAGGAAGTGTCTGCTCTCAACAATTAATCTTGGGTGTGAGCTGTGCAAGCAGGTCAGGAGGACGTGGAGTAAGACTGTCTGGCCAGGTGTGGTGGGTCACTCCTGTCATCCTAACACTTTGAGAGACTGAGGTGGGAGGATTAATTGAGCCAGAAGTTCGAGACTAGCCTAGGCAACATAGCGAGACCCCATCTCTACAAAAATAAAACATTTTTTAAAAAGAGAGAAAACTGCTTAAATCGCTCAAGTTAGTCCAGAAGCCAATCTGCAATACCTCCCAATAAACAGTAGCCACGGTTTTAAATCTTTATCATTGGCCAGGCTCAGTGGCTCAGCCTGTAGTCCCAGCGCTTTGGGAGGACGAGGTGAGTGGATTGACAGCCCGCGGGTTCGAGACTCACCCGGGCAACTTGGCGAGACCTCGTCTCTACAATAAATCGAAAATTAGCTGGGCATGGTAGCGCGTGCCTGTAGTTCCAGCTACTTGGAAGGCTGAGGGAGAAGGATCGCGGAGCCTAGCAGGTCGAGGCTGTGGTGGACTGGGAACGTGCCACTGTACTCCAGTCTGGGTGACAGAGTGAGACTGCAACTCAAAAAAAAAAAAATCTCTATGATCAATCAACTAGAATTACAGGTTCTCAGGGATGGAAGGTAAAGTACATTGAAGGTCACTGTCTCTATCTGCTAATTTGGGTCAAAGTAGTCTTCTTTTTTTTCTTTTTTGAGTCGGAGTCTCACTCTGTCGCCCAGACTGGAGTGCAGTGGCCGCTCCCGGCCACCGCAGCCTCGACCTGCTGGGCTCCGGAGATCCTTCTGCCTCAGCCTTCCGAGTAGCCGGACCTACAGGCATGTGCTACCACGCCCGGCTGATTTTTTGATTTATTGTAGAGATGAGGTCTCGCCAAGTTGCCCAGGCGGGTCTCGAACCCGCGGGCTCAGGCCATCCACTCACCTCAGCCTCCCAAAGGCGCGGGATTACAGGCTGAGTCACCGAGCCCGGCCAAAGTAGTCTTCTAACCCAAGCTGAAGACCCCCAGTGATGGGCAAGTTGCCCCCTGCTGGGGTGGTTTCTTTCTTTCCTTCCTTCCTTCCTTCTCTCCTTCCTTTTTTTTCTGAGTCAGGTTTTCACTCTGTCACCCAGGCTGGAAGGCCATAGCGCGATCATGGCTCACTGTAGCCTTGATCTCCTGGGCTCAGGCAGCCCTTCCCCTTCAGCCTCCCAAGTAGCTGGGACTACAGACTCGCACCACCATTTTTGTAGAGATGAGGTATCACTATGTTGCCAGGCTGGTAGTGAACTCCCAGTTCAAACAATCCTCCTACCTCAGCCTCCAAAGGGTTAGAATTATAGGCGTGAGCCACCAGGCCCAGCCCATTTCATCTTTAGACAGTTCAGACTGGCATCAGAAGGTGGGTACTCTCCCAAGCAGCCCACAGATCCAACCACAGTGACCAAGTCTTCAGGGCCAAAGGGACCGACCACACACATCGCAAAGACACCGGACAAAGGAGCGATGACCCCCGAACAGCTACCTCATGCTGTACAACACGTGTCCGTCCGGGAACACCCTGAGCATAATGTTGTCGGTGGTGGTGTCATGAGTGAACGACCTTTTGGAGTGAACAAAGAAGACGTCGGGGACCCAGATCTTCTTCACCAGCCGGCCGTCGAAGGTCATGCTCTTGTTGCTGGAGCTGGAGAAGGCCAGCCTCTCGTCCTTCCAGTAATGTCGCAGGTACAGGGTCATGGTGAAGTCCTGTGGGAGCCAGGCCAAGACAGGACAGAAACGGCTTAGCAAGCGTCCTTCCTTGCAGTTGACCCGTCACCCACCACTGTAAGGGAGGGACATCCTGCGCTCAGCCTCCAAAGTCAGAGGTGACAGTTCCACAGTCCTGCAGCACGACAGCCGAGGTGATGGCACTGCTGCCATCAGAAAGGGAATGGCTCGCTTTCACGTATCATGAGGTTAGAGCCCGGGAGACTCAGCAGCCTTTTACAGGCTTTGCCAGGGAAACTACAGCCGTGATGCCGGCAGCTGCACACGTGGTTCCCTCCCCACTGGCTAACCACTCCGCTTCAGCATAGTGGCCACTTCCAGAAACCTGGGCAGTCAAGGGTCCCTCGTGGAGGGTTTCTACCTCTAGACTTGCAAGATCCTTGAAGGAAGAAGTATGCCTGCCCACCGTGAAATCCCCCTTCACGCTGAATTTAGTGCCTGGCGAGGCACCGAGTAGACACTCCATGCATATTTGCCGTTTGGAAAACTGGGGAGGTAAATGGATGAGCAGATGGGCAGTGCACACCTGTCATAATTTCTATGTGCAATTTTATCTTGTGAAAATGTGTCTCGGGCTGGGTACAGTGGCCCATGCCTGTGATCTCACCAGTTTAGGAGGCTGAGGCGGAAGGATTGTTTGAGTCCAGGAGCTTGAAACCAGCCTGGGCAACATAGTGAGACCTTGTCTCTACAGAGTATCAAAAAATTAGCCAGCCGTGGTGGCACGCAACTGCAGTCCCAGCTACTTGGGAGGCGAATGCAGGAAGATCGCTTGAGCGCAGGGGTTGAAGGTGAACCGTGATCGTGCCACGGCACTCCAGCCTGTGTGACAGACTGAGACCCCTACTCAAAAAAAAAAGCTTCCCAGCCTGCATAGTTGGCTCCTTAAACCAAGAGTCTGGCCATTCTTTGTGGTCAGTGCTAAGACGTCAGCGCATAAGGGAAAATCACTGCCCAAAGATCATCTTCTGGGAGCAGAGGGAAGAAGAGCAGAAAGAGTGCATGGGGGTGGCAGGCCCTGGGGGAGCCCCAGGAAGGGAGGTGGGAAGGGGTACAGACAGAGTTTCTGAGGCCGGCTGCCCTGGCTCACATCTGTAATCCCAGCACTTTGAGAGGCCAAGGCAAGAGGATTGCTTGAGGCCAGGTGTTCGAGATCAGCCTAGGCAACATAGAAAGACTTCGTCTCTACAAAAATTAGCTGGGCATGGTGGCATGTGCCTGTAGTCCCAGCTACTCAGGAGGCTGGGGGAAGAGGATCGCCTGAGCCCAGGAGGTCGAGGCTGTAGTGAGCTGTGATCATGCTACCGCACTCTGGTCTAGGAGTTAGAGTGAGACCTGGACTCAAAAAAAAAAGAGAGAGAGATAGTGTCTGCATGAGGGTCTGTCCCTAGACTGATCCTGGCTCCCAGGGCATCAGCAACTGCCAAGGACTCCCCTTCCACACACCAGGAGAACAGCCGATACATGAGCAGGAGAGACTAGCCACATGTCCCTTCTAGTCACACAGCTGGAGATGACGCGCCAAGGGACACCGCCCAGAGGAAGGGTCCCCCTGTAGATTCACACACGCCAGCTGTGCGTGGTCACCTTGGGGTTGCAACCTACCTCCTCCGGGCTGGAGTCCGCCTGCTTCCCCCTGGCTGGTGGGTGCTCTGAGAGAGGAAGTCCTTCTAGGGACCCTCCCTGGAATCCTGAGAGCCTTCCCCTCCAGGGCCGACAAGCTTTGCAAGGGTTGACTCGGGCCTCGGGCAGCCAGCCTGGGCCCAGCCGTGGGATACCCCGAGGCTGGCAACACACACTCGAGCATCTTAGAAGCTGTCACAGCTGCTCCTTTCACACCAGGACCCCCTCTTTGACCAGGAGCTGGAGCTATCGGGGGTGACAGCATTGTGTCAGTCAATAGCAGCCCTGCTGTGCTGGGATAGTTGGGAGTCAGGGAAGCCCCACCCTTCCAGGGCCCTTTCCCTTCTAGGTCACACAGTGCGACGGCCTTATGGTGACAAGGGCAGGGACTGTGCCTGCCGTGTGCACCATTCCCAGGACAAGGTGTATGTGTAGTTCGTGCTCATTGGAGGAATAAATTTCATTCGTTCCACTGGGGATCCACACTGGAAGATACAGAGGTAAAAAATAAAAGACAAGGCAGGGAGAAATGGCTCACGTCTGTAATCCCAGCACTTTGGGAGGCCGAGGTGGGAGGATCGCTTGAGCCTAGGAGTTTGAGACCAGCCTGGGCAACGTAGCAAGACCTTGTCTCTACAGTAAATCAAAAAATTAGCCAGGTGTGGCAGAGCATGCCTGTAGTCCCAGCTATTCAGGTGGCTGAGGTGGAAGGATCCCCAGAACCCAGCAGGTAGACGCTGGGGTGGCCGTAATTGTGCCACTGCACTCCAGCCTGGGTGACGGCGTGAGACCCTGACTTAAATAAGTAAATAAGACCACATAAATAAGTACGTAAATATGAAAGATGACAAAAATAAACAAATAAAAGATGAGTCCCTACACTTGCGGAGCTTATAGTCGAGTGTGGGAGAAAGCCAAGGTACCAGAAACCCTCACATAAATAGGTAGCATAGTTACCCATAATATAGTCGGTGACAAGGGAAAAGCAGAAACTCTTGAGACCAGGAGGGCAGGGAAGCCTCTCTGAAGACTCCTCATGTTAGGGGAGGCTTGAAGGAGAGAGGGAGACCATGGTGGGAAGGGTCAGAGCAGGAATGTGTCCGAGGTCCCAGAAGCAGAAGGAAAAGAGAGTTTGCGCCGGGCTTGGTGGCGCAGCCTGGAATCCCGCACCTTTGGGAGGCTGAGGTGAGTGGATTGCGGGTTCGAGACCCACCTGGGCAGTGAGACCTCATCTCTACAATAAATCAAAAAATCAGCCAGGCGTGGTAGCACATGCCTGTAATTCTGGCTACTCGGAAGGCTGAGGCGGAAGGATCGCCGGAGCCCGGCGGGTCGAGGCTGCGGTGGCCGGGAACGGCCGCTGCACTCCAGTCTGGGCGACAGAGCAAGACTCCAACTCAAAAAAAAAAAAAAAAGAAAAGGGAGTTTGCAAACTGACTGACGCAAGAAGAGGGAAGAGGATGGGGAGCAGGTGCTGTCTCCATGATGAGCCCCTGCAGGACAATCAGAGGGCGTGAGCATGCGGTGGTAAAGTTGGGGTAAACAAGTCGGGGGCCCCGCCAAGGAGTGGGCGGGGGGAGCTGTGCTAGCAGCAGGAATGGAAAACCTAGGAACTGGGGGGTTTCAGACTCAACTGTCTGCCTCGAGCATCTTCCAAGCGTGGCTGGTCGACAAGTTGTCTCACTGGTGGAGTATGTTCAAAACACAAATTTTCACCCGGGTATAGTGGCTCACACCTGTAATCCCAGCACTTTGGGAGGCAAAGGCAAGAGGATCACTTGAGCCCAGGAGTTCAAGACTAGCCTAGACAACAGAGTGAGACCTCGTCTCTACCAGAAAAATAAAATTAACCAGGCATGGTGGCGCACGCCTATAGTCCCAGCTAATCGAGAGGCTAAGGAGGGAAGATGGCCTGAGCCCAGGAGGTTGAGGCTGCGGTGAGCCATGATCGTGCCAACTTCCAAGTCCCTAGTCCATTCCCAACAGCCCCTGTTCTGCCCTCACTGGCCCGGTCTGCACCGCCGAGGCCTCCCACAGCACAGACCCTCACAGCAACTCAGCCAAACGACCCTTCCCTGGAGGCCTCCCGGCGAGGGCATTACATACCATGTCCACCTCAGAGATGCTGTCCAGACTTTCCACCTGCACGTCCACGCCCACCGGGATGGCTGGGCCTGCAGAACAGAGACAGCTGGTTGGTTAAGGCTCCTTCCTCTGTGCCCCTGCCACCTCTCCCTGGGAAGCCAGAACTGGCGTGGGGGTAGGGGGTGGAGTGGCTCAGGATCCTGAGAGGGTTTTCTTGCTAGTTGCTGGTGTGTTGGGTGCCCGAGCTTTCTCAGAGAGGGCAGCAGCTATGCCTGCCTTTTATGCCGTTTCTGGGCCAAGGTGGATGCGTAGTCCATGCTCGTTGGAGAAGTCGCTGAGCGATCACTACTTTCTACTTCCCAGGGCTGTCTCTGCGGGGTACAGGTCATAATGCTGCTCTAGTGACTAGTTGGAGGCCCAGTCATTTGTCCTCCTGTGACATCTAAACAGACTGCCAGGCATGGTGGCAAATGGCTGCAATCTCAACACTTTGAGAGGCCGGAGGATTGCTTGAGCCCAGGAGTTCAAGACCAGCCTGGGCAACACAGCGAGACCTCGTCTCTATGAAAAATCACAAAAGTTAGCCAGGAGTGGTGGCACGCACCTGTAGTTCCAGCTACTCAGGAGGCTGAGGCGGGAGGATGCCTGAGCTCGGGAGGTCAAGGCTGCAGTGAGCGATGGTTGTGCCACTGCACTTTAGTCTAGGTGAAAGAGTGAGACCCCAACACACACACACACACACACACACACACACACACACACACACACACACACAATCTTAGGGAAAAACACAAAACCTGTTTTTGACAAGCATACTAACAAACGCCAGTATACAACAGCCAAAACATTTCTAAAGAGTCAAGTGGGAGTGGAGCTGGGCCTTTGGGGGAGAGGGTACTGCCCAGAGACCAGTCCAGCTGCACCTGGGTCCTCTGAGTCCCAACCAGAGGACGGGACCAGGACATTCTGCCCCACTGTGGTCTGAGTGAGGAGAGCCTGAGCGGGGCAGGGTGAGTCTGCGTCTTAGGGAATGCGCCGAATGAGAAGGCCCTGATATTGACTGTGGGCGGGGAAGGAGGACCAGAGACCCTGACCTGGAGTACATAGGAACTGGAAGCTCCCTCCTCAGCTCCAGTCCAGATGAGAGATGGCGGACCCCCTGGAGGTGGACCAGGACAGGGGATGGACTCACTGGCTGCCTCCAGATCGCCCCTGTAGGCTTGCCAACCCCCGAAATCCCACCATTAAAGAGTTCCTTTCTTGGCTGAGCCTGATAGCATAGAAGGATTGTGTTTATTACTGGTGGGAATGGGTGACTATTTTCTGCATTCTTAAACGTGAAAGCAAATAAATACAATTCTTTACTTTAAATCTTTATTTTTCCCTCTCAGATAAATCAAAGTTGACCTATCTTCCCGTGCTCCTCCACTGATGCCTTAGGTCAGGGGCTGTGAGAAATCCCTGCTCAGACAGCCTTGTTCTTGTATTCTAGGCTCCAGGAGAGCTCTGAAGATGCCGGAAATGGAATATTCAGTGTGGGGGGGACCCCTCCGCAGGGCTCACTATCGAGCCTGTCTTTCTCCTCCGAGGGGCTTGCAACTCGAGGGAGGGTCTGCAGGCAGCCTGGCCAGGCCCCCTCCCAGTACTCAGATCCCCACCCCTTGCTACGGGCTCCCAACACTGTCACCGCCTAGTCCTTGGGACCCTTGCTAGTCTGAAGAACTCAGATGGCCCAGAGTGGAGCCCTGAACCCCGACGGCACTGCCTCCTGTGTGCTGTGCTCCAGCCTGCTCCCTGTTTCCCACACACCCTTTCTCTAAAGCGCTAGGTGACCTGCCGCATACAGTGGTCCCAAGAACCAAAGAGAAGAAACGATACAGCAAGCGCCCTCTTTGGACCCACTTTCCAGGGGCCTGGTTTTCAGATAATGTGCACAGTGTTTGACCAGGAGCATGCCACTGCACTCCAGCCTAGGCAACGGGGTGAGACTCCAACTCAAAAATAAATAAATAAATAAAAAGTTGGACAAAATACAAAAACTTCTTTTTGGAGACACCTAAGGTAACAAAATAAGCCATGGTTGGGGGGTTGGAGAGAACAAGGAGATGGGCCCAATATTTGGATCTACTTCTCCTGGGGGCATCTGTCAACTCTGCAGGAGAACTGAAAGGCTTGGGAGGCCAGGCGCAGTGGCTCAGGCCTCTCATCCCAGCACTTTGGGAGGCCGAGGCGAGAGGATTGCCTGAGTCCACGGGTTCGAGACCAGCCCGGGCAACATGGTGAGACTTCGTCTCTACAATAAATCCAAAAATCAGCCGGGCGTGGTAGCGCGCGCCTGTAGTTCCAGCTACTCGGAAGGCTGAGGCGGAAGGACCGCCGGAGCCCAGCAGGTCGAGGCTGCGGGGGCCGGGACCGGCCACTGCACTCCAGTCTGAGCGACGGAGTGAGACTCCGATTAAAAAAAAAAAAGCCTGGGATATGCTTCTGCGTACTTCATGGCGGGAGAGGAGAAAGGAAGAAACCAAACAGACAGGCCGACTAGGATGGCCCCGGTAAAAACTTCCGCTGCCAGCCCCACGGACCAGAGTGAGAACACCTACTTCCGGTCTGTAGCCACGCCCTTTCACACACTTCTTTCTGATTGGTGCATTTTTTCTTGCCCACCCCACCAACCAATCAGTACGCTCCAAGCACTAGCTAAGCCCCTGACTGCAACTGCCTCACCCAAGCCATTCGGTTCCCTCCTGTCTGCTGGACTCGGCAACGTTTGCCTTCCCGAGTAAACTTCGCCTTGTTTGCGCTTCGGTATTCCGGATCCTTGTTCTTCTCCGTCGCCTTCCCTGAGAACGGGATTCTCCCAGCGAGGGCCGTGACCCGTGACACTCTCCTTGGGGCTCTCTGGCTGTGGGCAGCGCCGAGTTCCCGCGCGGGCGCCACCTCGAGCCCGTCCCCGGGGACCATGGTGTCCTCGGTCACCGCGTGACTGTGCGGTTCCAGAGACTCCTGCAGCGAAGCGAGGCTGCGGGTCGGGTCCGGAGCTCGCCCAGTGGAGCTGCCTGCAGCGGGAGTCCGAAGAGTGCTCCCCTGCGGTGGAGGGGAGCCAGAGTAGACAGGCCCCGGCAGGGTTTGCAGCTCAGCTTCCAGCCATGCAGCCATTGAAGGGGGATTCAAGAGGCTGGCTCGCAGTGGCGGTGCCCTGCAGCAACCTGGGGTGAGTGCCACCAGGCACATGGCAGAAAGAACTGTCAATCCTGGCCGGGCTTGGAGGCTCAGCCTGTCATCCCAGCACTTTGGGAGGCCGAGGCGAGTCTCAGCCCACGGGCTCGAGAGCAGCCAGGGCCATTTGGCGAGACCTCGTCGCCGCAATAAAAAAGAAAAGAAAAGAAATTAAAATCCTCTCTGAAGGAAGATAAGGTCACCCTTGGTCTCCAATTACATCTATTGCAATTTATAAATATAATACAGAGGGATGACCAAAAACAGTATACATATTTTAAGAAAGGAGAAACTGTATTAAAATCATAATACTCAATATATGCCGATATCTAAAGATGTATACAAGTCACATTTGACTTCTACAATTACAAGAGGTGCTCAAAGTGGTTACCATCAGTGTCCAGGCACTTCTGATTATGGCGAACTAAAAATAATACATAGATAACATCTGTTAAAATAAGTATACATTTTTTGGCACCCCCATATATAGTTCATAAGCAAAAATAACCAGGAACCTAAGAAAATAAGGCAAATACAATAACCAGCAGGTTACTGTAAACAGACCCATGGAGGCTTTGGATACTGAAATAAGATAGACTTCAGAGTATCAAAGTTTACTATGTGCAAAAATATTTTTTAAAATTAAGACTGAGAATCTCTGCATAAAACTGGAAATTATGAAACATATAATCGCCAGCCTGGGCAACATAGCAAGACCCCATCTCTTAAAAAAAATTTTTTTTAATTACCCGAGTGTGGTGGTGTGCTCCTGTGGTTCAGGGGAGGCAAGGCAGGAGTATCATTTGAGCCCAGGAGGCTGAGGTTGCAGTGAGCTATAATTATGCCACTACACTCCAGCCTGGGTGACAGAGTGAGACCCTGTCTCTAAAAAAAAAATAGAATCAATATAATTTTCCACATTAACAGACTAAAAGAGGAAAATTATTCAATTACCTCAATAGTTGCAGGAAAAGCCTTTACTAAAATTAGTAACCATTAGTGACTTAAAAAAAAAGAAATAGAAGGAAATTTCCTCAATCTGATAAAGAAGAGCTACCAAAAACTGGCATTAGATATCATATTTGATAGTAAAATGTTGTGAGATTTCTTTTGAAATTGGAAATGAGACCAGAATGCCCACTGATACCACTACCATTCAACATTGTACTGAAGATGCTAGCCTGCACAATAGGGCAAGAAAAAAAAAAAACTATGACAAGTGAAAAGTTACAACATCATTTTTATGTTGTATGATTGGGTGTATAAAATTTCAAAATTGGCAAATCAACTATTAGAGTAATAAAAGACTTCAGCAAGATTGTTGAATAGAGTCAATATATAAAAAATCAGTTGTATTTCTATATGCTAGCAAAGTTGCAAAAGGAATTTTTTTTCAAAAATACTATTTATGAAAGCATAAAAAATGCTTAGAAATAAATACACAGACTAGCTCAGGCAACATAGTGAGACCTCGTCTCTACAAAAAATTTAAAAACTAGCTGAGTGTCCATCAACAAGGTATGCATAATGACCACTTGTATACCTAACCCTAAAATGTACCGCACATCTTTAAAATAAAAAATATTTTTAAAAAAGAATAAACAATATAGTCTAAAAAAAAATTAGCCAGGTGTGATGGCACATACCTGTAGTCCCATTTAATCCAGGGGCTGAGGCAGGAGGATTGCCTGAGCCCAGGAGTTTGAGATTGCAGTGAACCATAATCGTGCCATTGCACTCCAGCCTGGGTGACAAAGTGAGACCCTGACTCAAAAAGAGAAAGAAAAGAAGTTACATGCAGCCGGGCTCAGTGGCTCAACCTGTAATCCCGCACCTTGAGAGGCTGAGGTGAGTGGATTGCCTGAGCCTGCGGGTTCGTGACCCGCCTGGGCAACTTGG